>NC_080719.1:5747500-5787500 GCF_019097595.1 Hemibagrus wyckioides
GGTTTAGAGCTGATTTGTGTCAGTTTGGTGGAATAGTTAAAATTTCAGCTCTCTTCAAAGTTCCTCGGCCGTTTGGCGACGTTCATTAATTTGTTATTAATCTTGAATTTGAATCGGGAAAGTGGTCTGAATTATCAAGATGACTTTAATTACTATTCGAGCTCTCGAAGATTCAAACAGCTTTCGGCAGGAAGGAATTAGTGCTAAGTCTATAATGAGCTCAGAAATGACTCTGACCTGTTTAGTTGCTCAGGAACTCTTGGGTGCACAATTCCACGTGACTAGAAACTGGACATTATTTCTTTATATCATTTACATTATTTACTGTCCAGTGTCTCCCAAATGAGGATGGGTTTCCCTTTGAGTCAGGTTCCTTGTGAGGAAGGTTTCTTCCTCATGTCCTCTCAGGGAGTTTTTCCCTTGCCACCATCGCCTCAGGCTTTATTAGGGATAAATGTTAGAGATACAGCGGAACCTCGGCATACGAATTTAATTCGTTCTGGAGGCGAGTTCATAAGGTGAAAATTTGTACTGCGAGACGAATTTTCCCATAAGAAATAATGGAAATGCTGATAATCTGTTTCAGCCACCCAGAATATTAGCAATATTCCCAATACGAAGCGTATGTAAACTGTATGGCTGCTTACAAAGAACTGACCCAAGCCAAGCATTCCATGTCAAGGTTCCTCACAGGAAGTCGTGCCACCAAGTTTGGGCTAAAAATAGAACAGACCACCCACACCACCAATCTGTCAACAAAAACATGCGACGAGCGCATGCCGAAGGCAAGGTTGGTATTGACTCTTTGGGGGGAAAAAAAAATCGTAAACTCGCTTCGGTTGGTTTCGCTTTGTTTTCCACTGACGCTAACAAGTTTTGAACGGCTCCCGGACTTGGCCAGCGTTCAGTTCGGTTTGTTTGTATGCCGATGCAAATTTCAATTCTTGGAGCAAAAATTGTTATTCTAGGTTTCTTTACTTCTGTAAAGCTGCTTTGAGACGAGGTCCATCGTTAAAAGCGCTATACAAATCGATTGAATTGAATACAAGCCTAATCTTGTACGTCCTACAGCTACAGTCAAGCTTTTTAACACTTTTGCCTGAAGAAGTTAATCCAGTTCAATGCACTGACTAGTCACTGTATTAGGTTCAGGTCCTCGCTCTCCAGAGTCACAGAGTCACTTGCTGTGAACGTTACTTGGAAAAGTAGCTCTCGGAGCTAAATGACCCTAGGAGGGACTTTAGGTCGAACGAGACGTGGCTCAGTGGAGCGGAGACTCTACATACTGCGTATTTACAGAAGCGGAATGAAAGCTCACCGAAGATGAAGGTTGTGTGTAACACCGAGATCAGAAATCAAAATAGCATGACTAAAATTGCATGCTAGACTTTGACACAATGGAGAGGAGATTTTTATCAACTGACTTGAGAAGAAAACATCATGGTGACATGCTGCTACAGGAAAATAATCAACAACATGGGTTATAGTTTTAGTTAGAGTTTTGCAATCGTAGCAGTGTCCTGAAGTGTTTACTACCAAGAATTATAATTTGCACGTTGTTAAACGAAAGGACGTCATAATTTTAACCATTAATACAGTAGTTACGTTTCTTGTCGTGGAATTTTCTGCAGAACCGTTAGCACTTAGGTTCTAGCAGCTAGAAACTAAACAAATACTTCATTCATGCGCTGGTCTTTATTTCCTTCTCTATTTTAATATCAATAAGGAAATCCATGCATCAAAGGTATTTTTCTCTGGTGGAAGAAAAATGAACGGTTAAGGCTTCACCTATTTCTTTTATTTTGGCATGTTATTATCTATAAAAGAGAATGGAAGTCTTGGGGCAAACATCTGTACAAAATTGTGAGGTGAGCTTCAGCACAGAACATCTACTCATCTACTTTCAATGTGTTTGTGAATTGTTCTATAAAATCCGTGCGATATTTCATCACGGTATCGATATGATGTCGTTCTTATCATCCAGCCTTATCTGGAGCTGCTCTTTTCTGCCACTCGTGATGCACTTAGTGTGTCATAGAAATATAATTTGCAGTCTCTACTCTCTGTCTATCAGTCCATCAGTTTATCAAGCAGCTCTGTTCTGACCTGTCGGGATGAGTGACAGTAGACCGGAGCAGTAGCTGATAGTTGACCTTTCTGTCCCTGATGGCAGCGTGAGGGTTTAGTGCAAAGCTGCTCCGCTTCTTCCTCCTGAGTCTCTGCTGCTGGACGAGTTCTTACAAAGTGATGTAAGGCTTTGCTGTTTATTTTGGCCAGGATGCAGCTCTGTCTGTGTGTGTGTGTCTCTCTCTCTCTCTCTCTCGCTTGCTCGCTCGTGCTCTCTCTTTCACTCTCACTCTCTCTGGCTCTCACACTTGCTTTCTCTCTCTCTCTCTCTCTCTCCCTCTCCCTACGCTCTCACTCATTCTCTCTCTCTCTCTTGTTCTCTCTCTCTCACTCCCCCCCATTCTCTCTCTCTCTCTCTCTCTCTCTCTCACTCTTTCACTCTCTTGCTCTCCCTCTTTTTTACTTTTTCGGTCTCTCTCTCTCGCGCGCTCTCTCTCTCTCTCTCTTGTTCGCTCTCTCACCCCCCCCCCCTCTTTCTCTCACTCTTTCGCTCTCTTGCTCTCCCTCTTTTTTACTTTTTCGGTCTCTCTCTCCTGGTTTCTGTCTCTCTCTCTCGCGCGCGCTCCCTCTCTCTCGTGCGCACGCGCGTGCGCGCTCTCTCTCTCTCTCTCTCTCTCGCTTGCTCTCTCTCTCACTCCCCCCCTCTCTCTCTCACTCTTTCTCTGTCTTGCTCTCCCTCTTTTTTTTACTTACTCTTTCAGTCTCTCTCTCTCCTGGTTTCTCTCTCTCTCTCTTTCTCTATCTTTTTCTCTCACTCTTTCTCTCTTGCTCTCCCTCTTTTTCACTTACTCTTTCAGTCTCACTCTTCTCCTGCTTTCTTTTTCTCTCTCTCTCTCTCTCTCTCTCTCTCTCTCTCTGACTTCCTCGTCTCCTGCCAGCTCTTTAACACAGGCCTACTGTTCTAATCCAGAACCAGTAGCAGTGATTTTGCTACTAAGCAGGTAAATTCTGTTTGGCTGGACGCAGCTTCAGACTGCTTGTGTAACACGATACCAGATTTTCTGGACTGGACGAGACGAATGGAATTCACTTTTTAAGACGTGTTTAAAATGCGATTATGCCGAGAGGCTCTGATTCAGCTGAATGTTTGGGGAATATTAGTGGGGCATTCACATTTGTTTGCATAATGCCTTCTTGTAGTGATGGAAACAGTTATCTGTCTATTCATCCATCCATCCATCCATCCATTCTTTATATCGCTTATCCTACTGGGTCGCTGGGCTCCTGGAGCCTAACAGTTGCCTGGTAATACTAAATTCTTATGTTTTTTAATGAATTAACGGACCTAAGGGCACCAATATTTTAATCTGGGTCATACTGAGTGTATTTACCAAAACCATCAGGAAGTCTGATAGATATTCTGATTTTACTTGGACTCTGGGTAACAAAAGAAATAAAAAAAAAAATCTTCCTAAAATATTAGGATATATTATAAATTGTGTTAATAGCTAAAACTATGATGATTTAGAATTTTCTAGACAGCGTTCCTTCCTCTGTTTCCACAAAGCCAGTGCATTATGAAGCGCTGTTGTGTGTCTCTGATTTGTCTACGATGGTAGAATATAAAAGCTCATTAGTACTGGGCAATAAATTGTCACAAAACATTAGATATTGTGGATATAAATATAAATTTTGAGACCTCTTATTACACAGCTGATTTGATTTAAATGTTTATACACAATCACAAATCATTAATTTCATGAATTAAATAAATAATTGAAAATGATAATGACTGGCGGCTTTAAGCCACTGAGTAATAAATATTAGTTTTAATGCAACACTCCTGGCAAGAATATATATTCAGAGCAATGGTGTGTATCGAATTATCCTGATATGATCATGTCATCATATCAGCCACTCCTAAGGCTCGTGACTTGTTTTTAAAGCGCTTGAATAACAATGTTTGTGTTCAAATTAAATGCGTCACTCACACCACACACACACACACACACACACACACACACACACACACGCTTATTATATATGAAATCTTACTGAATATTTATTTCAAGATAAAATTTTTTACTAAATTACTCAAAATCACAATTTTTTTATATATACATGCGTTTTCATATTTTTTTTTCTTTTTAAATAGTTTATTTTATTATTTTACTTCCTCTCATGTCTTTTCCAGTCAGAGCTATGTTTTTGTCAGTCTCCTCCTTAGGTATTTGATTTATGCCAGCGTTTATTCCTGGTTTATTTGCCTTGAAATTATGCCTGAGAAAAGCGCTAAAGAGGGCCAAATTGATTTTAAATGATATGTATTGGACAGTTAATTAATATGCCTAATTGACTGTTTGAGGAACCCATCAAGCTGTTGAGGGTGAGCGCCGTGCAGATGCTGCCTCAGGAACCTCCTGCCTTTGACGTTAATGTCACTCTGCTTTTATTGATTGTTTTCCACACCCTTTGCCCTATTATGGCTGCGAACTGTCCAAGGCTGCTATAAACAATTAGGCTGCAGCCGGTGTTATTATAGCCGCAACATGTACTTTACACCCTGTAAGTGATTTCCCCCCGGCAGAGGACGAGGCAGCTGCATGCAAGCTGGGTCTCTCCCCCAACACCCCACTCTACTCCACCCCTCTCTGGTCTATAGTCACAGAGGGAGCTGTAAAAAATGGAGGGCGTCTGTTTGCCTCCTCCCCTCTACAGCCACCAGGATCCCACCCAGGTCCAGAGATGGCTGCTGAGGTTTTATTTATACCCTCTGCACCGTGACAAAAGAGTCCCAGCCAGCGTAATGCATCATGGCTGAGTATCGTGTCGCTCCAGTGGTTTTTCTTCTCACTCTTCGTGACCTGAACACTTCGGTTCAGTTCCACTTTATCTCTATAGCGCTTTTAACAGTAGACGTCGTCGCGAAGCAGCTTTAGCTACATCCGAATGTAGGTTCAGATTCCTAACGACAGAGGCCGAGGTGACTGAGGCTAGAGGTAAAAATAGAAAAAGAGGAAAAGCTAGGCAGAAATAAAATAGTAAAATGGGCAGATTAATAATGAAATAAATAATAGCAGCGAAAGAATAAAATAATGAAAGAACTAATAATAATATTAATATTAATAATAATAATAATAATAATTCTTTGTTTATAAAAAAAGAATAAATGTACAATAAATATAATGTATATTTTTGATATAATTAAAAAATAATTCAAATAATTATAAATAATAAATATAATTGTAAATAAAAAATAATTATAAAAAGAAAATTCAAATTATACAAAAATGCAAAAATTAATAAAAAATATAGCAGCGAAAGAAAAATTAGAATGTTAAAGTAGTAGTAATAATAATAGTGTTTTAATAATAATAATAATATAATTAAGAAATAATTGAACTAATTTAAATAATTAAAGTACATATACAATCATGTGAAATGAACCCTTTAAGAGGATATTGTGATTATAGATTACTCTTCTAAAGCTACTACAGAGCCAAACACTACTAAACCATGACCGATATTTGTTATTGTTTTAATTGGAATGAATTTTAACCCCTGCCATTTTTTCAAAAAATAAAAAATCTGCATGAACAAAGCGCTCTAAAATCTCTCCATGCAAAAAACCATTAAAAAAAAGTTTCACACTAGCGAACCCACAGCAGTCCCTGGTTCATCAGAAACGGTTACCTTAAAGGGTTTAAGAGTGCCATTGAGAATAACATTAACATTAAGAACTGTTTATTAAACAGCAGAGAAGTTCGAATGCGGAAACGAGCCAAACACCACAGATTCCTACACGTGGCCTGACTGCTTAACATCCTGAAACTGCTCAAGTGTTCGAATCCAAAGTAAACAAGAGCCACGTCTTCTGTAAAATCTCCATTCTCTGTAAATTCATTCAGATCTACTGGAGAACAAATTAAACCAGACAATAACAGCTCTCATACGCTGCAGTCAGATTGTAGAGTAATGAAATAAACACAAAATACTGACTACGGACTAATTAAAATCTCAGTGCCTGGGCGTAATTGTGACAAAAAAAAATGAGATTAGATTAACATTCTCTGATGTTCGGTATTCTTCGTGTCTGAACCTGCCACTGATTGTAGTGACTTTAATTAATTACCTGCAGATCCACAAATCACGTACAAGCCGAGACGAGACGCAATTAATCTCAACACAAAAGAATATGTAAAGCAATGAGGAAGTGTGTTTGCAGTATGTTCAAAAGTTTGTATCCCCTTAGGACAAAAAGGAACTGGCATGAATTAGGGTTTGGCCCACTTAAA
This sequence comes from Hemibagrus wyckioides, assembly GCF_019097595.1. Lineage (NCBI taxonomy): Eukaryota > Metazoa > Chordata > Actinopteri > Siluriformes > Bagridae > Hemibagrus > Hemibagrus wyckioides. The sequence goes on from NC_080719.1 coordinate 5,753,863, forward strand.
GGAAGCGTCAGTACAAATCATTAAAAAAGTTCTTTAGACTCGTTCCCTTTACAGGGGAACCTCGGCGTGCAAATTTAATCAGTTCTGGAGGCGAAAATTTGTACTGCGAGACGAATTTTCCCCATAAGAAATGATGGAAATGTAGATAATCCATTCCAGCTACCCAAAAATATCCCCAATATTCCCAATACAAAGCGTATGTAAACTGCTTACAAGGAACTGACCCAAGCCCAGCATTCCATGTCAAGGGTCCTCACAGGAAGTCGTGCCACTAAGCTTGGGCTAAAAATAGAACAGACCACCCACGCCACCAATCTGTTAACAAAAAAACACGGGAAAAAATAAAAATCACATAGCTTTTGAACGAATGACGAAGGCAATGTTGGTATCATGGGTTGACTCTTGAAATAGTTTTCGCTGACTGAAAAAAATCTTAAACTCGCTTCGCTTGGCTTTCCACTGACGCAAACCAGTTTTAAACGCCTCTTGGACGTACGCGCAACTTAGCCGGCGTTCTGTTCGGTTTGTTCGTATGGCCAAAATGTAATTCTTAAAGCGAAAATTTGTAAGGGAGGGCATTCATATGCCGAGGTTCCACTGTACATCTCGCGATGAATAATCTATCCTGATGGGCGTGGCCTCTTCGCTACTATCTACAGAGCACTAATGATTTGAGGACTGTGTAAATCGTACGCTGTGACCTTCACAGTCGCCAGATCTCGACCCAGCTGGGGAGATGTGTCAGACAGCACGTTCCTCCACCATCAACAAAACACCAGCTGAGGGAATATTCAGGAAGAGCAGTGTACACTTCTCCACTATACCTCCAGAGACGTTCAGAATCGATGCCAAGGCACGTTGAAGCAGTTCTGGCAGGTTGTCAAGACACCTTACTGACAAACTTTGTGCTGAAGTTTCCTTTAATTGGTCAACACTGTTTCTCTGGTGTAACTGGGTCAGATGGTCATACACTATTTTTCAAAACAGGAGAGTAAAATATTTTTTTCTGCCAATGTTTTTTTGATAGTTCTTCTTTTTTTTGGATTTATTATTGTGGTTCAGGACACACAGGTAGAAAATGGTACATTTTGGATCAGTGTACAAGAGAGTACAATTTCCATTTCTTTCTTTCTTTCTTTTTCTTTTTATTTTTTTTTTAACTTTTTCTCTGATGAAATGTGGGAGGGAGGACAAGTTTAATAAAAAAATATTACCTATATTTTGCATAAAAATATAATGAGATTTCATTGCTAATAGTAAACTTAATTGAAATAGAAATATAGAATATAGAAATATAGAATTAAATTTAAGTGTTGAAAATATGTATGGTATAAAAGTGCAGTGGTGAAGTTGTGGGTACGAGTCCGGCTCGGGTTGACCGATGTGTTGTAGTGGTTTGTTTAGGGTTTTGTAAATACACACTCTAATTACGCTGGATGTGTGGAACTGAACTGTGTTAATGTTAGTTGATTTGATCACATGACCCCCGATGCACACAATCAGATCCAGTAAATTCAGCTAGTTTTTTTTTTTATTTCAGCTTATTTTTGTTCAGAATATTTTTTTCTAGTGAAAAAGCACCTGATTTTCCTTCCTTCCTTCCCTTCCTTTCTTCCTCCCTTTCTTCCTCCCTTCCTTTCTTCCCTTCCTTCCTTTCTTCCTCCCTCCCTCCCTCCCTCCCTTTCTTCCGTCCCTCCCTCCCTCCCTTTCTTCCGTCCCTCCCTCCCTTTCTTTCTTCCCTTCCTTCCTTTCTTCCTCACCTTCCCTTCCTTCCTTCCTTCCTTCCTTCTGGAGTAACAGCAGCACAACCCTCTGTTTCTACATAAGAACAGTATGACATGTCAGGAGAATTAGTGCTTTTCCTTTTCTTGGTCTTTTCTTTCTGTGCTCTCTCTCTCTCTCTCTCTCTCTCTCTCTCTCTCTCTCTCTCTAATTCTCTTTAGTCTCTATAATAGGTGCTTCGTTCAAGATTACAGTCTGCCACTTGCACAGGGAGGTGTGATGGCTTGTGCTGAGCTCAAACAGGAAATGGACTCTCCTCACCTGTAGCATATGCAGGCTGACCAACTTGTTTTGAGGCTTGTTCTTGAATTATTGTCTTATTTCATTATTAGAACATGTCATTTAAGACGAAAAACACAACAAAAAAGGTGTAATTATAACTTGAATTATCACAATCACGAGTGTCATGACAATAAAAACGATTATGTGCACCTTCATAGCCAGTAGTTAGTTAGTTATGGTTGTTTGGTTAGTTCACCAGCACAGCTCACCACTGTCCTTTGTGGTGGTGTTTTTGCGATATCACAACACAAAAGGTGATAGTAGCTAAACACAAGGTCTTGTTGAAGGAGAAAGCTTTCTCTCAGTTATACTTCGTCAGCACGCTGTCCTTGCAGGTCTCCGGAGTGAGTTTACAAGCTGTCCGCAGGGCTCCATGTATCCGAGGCTGATTATCTCAAGCATTCTGGCTCAAGACCAGAAACGGAAAAAAATGTCTCTGCCTTTGTGGGTCTACTGAAAATCTTTAGCTGTGCCACTGTGTCTGATGGATCCGAGTGACTTCTCTCTTACCGGACGGATCTGTGACGTAACATCATGTTTTTAGAAGTATTCCTTTCTTCCCTGACTGAATAACTCATTGTCTTTTTAACAAAGCAAAAATCCTGCAAGATCACGAAGACTGAAATCCTGTCATAAAGCATGTTTGCCTCGCTGTTATTTCCTCCACAACCTTTGAGAATGTAATTGTGTGGGTGTAAATATTTGTTGGATGTGAAAGCTGGGCCTGTGTATGTCTTGTCTTGGTGTTTGGATAAGACGGGTACGGGTGTGTATGTACGTGTGTGTGTGTTTGCTCAGTCTTTTACACACTGCTATTGCTGGTGGTTAACCACTTCCTACCAAGCCTTTTAACCTTTTTTCCCCCTCCCCTTGCACTATTAGCACACATCTATGTTTATGATCAAGGTATTTGCCATATCTTGTTTCCTTAGGACCTTCTACATTAGGCAACATTAGTGTTTTTCTTTTGTTGGTAACAAGCACCCTTCTTAAATGAGTCATGGCTGGGTCTGATTGGGTTCTCGGTGGAATTGAGCCGAGGCCCCTTTGCCATCTCTGATTGCCCTCCGCTTCCAATAACTCAACAGGAAGTAATCAGTTCCATGCCAGGAGTTTTAACCCCCGTTGCCTCCCCCATCTGGAAACAAGATGCAAATGAATACGCACTGGGAATACTGGACCGGGAGTGGCAAGAGGCAGCTGACATATAGATTTCTCTCAGCAGGAAGCAACAGGCTGGGTTAGACGAAAAATCCCAGTTCTGTTCCACTTTCCATCATGGCTTCTACCGTCTTGCCGTCATGTTTGGCTTTAGATGTCCGGTATTTAGCGGAGGATTCTTAAGCCCGTTCATCTTGCTTCTATAATCTCATATTTCACAGGCAGTGCTGTAGCTCAAGGCCAGTTGTTTATTCACAGGCTCTGGTGGTGTTATCAAAATACGTCTAGGAATAAGTCTGAATTTTCACATGGATGTCTTTTTATATATATATATATATATATATATATATATAAACAACATTTATTCTGTTTGAAAGGAAGCTGATTTGTCAGAAATCATGTGGAATATCATTTACATTTCTGGCATTTGGCAGACTCCTTCATCCAAAACGACTTGCAATTTCTCATTTTATATAATTGAGGGTTAAGAGCCTTGCTCAGGGGCCCAGCAGCTGCAGCATAGTGGACCTGGGATTTGAACTCACAACCTTCCAATCAGTAATCCAACACCTTAACCACTAACCTACCATATCCCACAAAGATATGACATTTAAATTTCTGGCATTTGGCAGATGCCCTTATCCAGAGCAACTAACAGCTTATCGCTCCCGTTTTTTATACAACTGAGCTATTGAGGGTTAAGGGCCTTGCTCAGGGGCCCAGCAGTGGCAACTTATTGGACCTAGGATTCTAACTCGCAACCTTCCAATAGTAGTTCAACACCTTAATCACTAAGCTACTGCAATATCATCATCAACATATCAGGTACTTCACAGACATAAGCATATGTTGCGTAAATCTTTGCTGTAGCAAATCCTGTGTCCTGTTAAAATCAAGTGAAATAGTTACGCTACAGTAAAATGAATCCATTCTCAGACCAGGAGAACCCAAAGATGTAGCTTCTGATTGGAAAATCAGGACGTTATCTTCAGTTCAGCATGGATATGATGATCTGTCAGTAATTAAGAAAACACTTGTAAATGATGCTAGACATATTTAATTTAGATCAAGTAATTTGTTTTATTTCTATAGCTTGCTGTTTTGTGAAGATAATACATAACGAACATTATGCACACAAAATAAAACATTTTCTAACTTAATCGAGTGGTCAATGGCTTTCTACTTACAAGTCGAATGCAGCATTATTAGCAGCCATGTCATTAGTTTGGATTGTAATTAGTTATTGATTTTATAGATTTTTATAAAGGAAAAATGGCGCATTTTGTCTGTTTTTCCTTAGTAGGAATCCCAAAACTACAGCCGGCGTAAAGAAAATACGCGAACCGTCTAACATCCAACTACGTCGCAATGCTTCACACGTGGCAGTTTGGAAAGAATCTATAGTTTGGCTTCATGTGGCTTGCAGCAAGCTTGTCTTTTCTGATGACACGACTACACTAAGTATTAGTTAGTTGCACAAGGTATTTTATTGGGCAGGGATCATCACATTTTCCACTAATTAATAGACTTGCTGTCCCAAAAATCCCCACTCCAGGTTATCCTCAAACCTGACTTCAGCATATATGACTTTATATCAGCATGCAGGTGTTACATTGCTGGTATTTGTCAGACTCCCTTATTCAGAGCGACTTACATTTTTACCTCATTTTATACAACTGAGCAATTGAGGGTTAAAGGCCTTGCTCAAGATCCCAGAGGTGGGCATTTGTTGGACCTGGGATTTGGACATCAGTGGTTCAATGCTTAACCACATCCCAAACATCCTGGTTTTACTTGTACACACGCATCTATAAGTAGGCCAGAGTGTCTGATTGTTGAAGTTCATCCACAGTTTGATGCGTTCTCCTGGTGTCTTGGAACAGAACAGTCAAGAAGCATAAGTAGAATGAGTCTGGCATTATGGAGCCCTGAGGCCTGACGCCTGACCCAGAGCATCTGTAATACTGGGGGCATCTTCTTGCCTGCTGATTTCTTGGTCGCCTCTCTGGGGAAACGGGCCAGCTCATGAAATAGGACAGGCCTACTGGTGGCGGCGGCTGACTGAAATGAAGACGTCTGGTGGAGGCAGGCTGTGATCAGACAGCGCTCCTGCAGTGCATTCATCTATGTTTTGCGAAAAGGCACTGAGAGTCCCGGCGGAGAGACGGGACTGGGCTGTCATCCGTCACCATCGCCTTTGTTTGAAATGCAGGGCGCTCTGCCCATTCTTGAGACAAGCTCACGTTGTCCAACAACGGTTGGTTTTCCTTCAAGAGGATTCTTTATGCTAGAGAAAACAAGGACAGTAGACGTAGCTTGTGTTTTGTCTCATTCACTGCTTTTTTTTTCTGGCAATGGTTAAACAGTTTAGACAGAATATGAGTCTCTGTTGAACATATTTTGGTTTCTGAAAGATTTAATGATTCAAGAAGCAAATATTGTATTGTGCACTTTTTTTTTTCTCCTTTCGTCTTTTAGATGTCTTTAAAAGAAAATGAGAGAGACTTGCACACACTAGCATTCTCCTATTTAAAACCCTCCTCCCTCCAATTTAGAGCTTTTGGTGAAGGATCTGTCTGATGCGAGACCTGTAATTAAATTGAAATGCGACTCTCCCCGGAAAGCCTTTTAGTGGGGGAGCGAGGCTTTGCACAGATCTATTTTTTCCCCCCTCCATACGTCTCGGGGAAACATGCACCGAACAGTCTTCCAGCGAGCAGATAAAGCCTCGGCTACTTGCGCCTGCCCAAACAACATCCCGCTCTCATTCATTCCACCAATTTACGTGACACAAATCAGTAGGAAGGCAGCTCCCGGAGACTGAGACACACAATAGGCAAAAACACGTACAAATAGTCCGAGCTCACTGGAGTGTAATATAGCCATTAGAGGTGTTTTTCAGGTGCAATCTGTCTTTGTGAAGGAGGAGTACCAGTGTGCCACACTCGCACTGTAGTTCATTTGGAGTATGTCTGACACAATACACCTCTTAACCGTGCCTGCTCACTTTGATTTTTTACATCGCCTAATCTCAGATTTGTTCTGGGGGAATAAGTGCATTACTGTTATTTATGGCAGTATGTAATAATTCGCCTGGAACTCATAATAGATTGTACAACCAGTCTGGTCTGGTGAAAATGATTTCTCTTTCTAGTAGCAGTCCAGCTGAATGAGTGATGCTGTGGAATATCTTGGCTTTATTTATTTATTTATTTATTTTTACGCTCCCTCTTTGACTCTGCTCAGACTTGAAGGTTGAATCAATACCTAATGAAATTCATATTACATTCATTCATCACAATGGAAAAGGAAATGAATATGAAGTTGGTAGAAATCAGTGCATGCTCTTTCTGTGTGATACAGGTCCCCTTAGCTAAAAGGATTGTTTCGTTCCACTTAAGCCAGATTGTCCTTTTTTTGTCCTTTTCACCCGATACCTGGTATTGATTAGTGCCGTGATGCCTGGCAGTATCTGATTTGATGTTTACTGGCTGACGAATGTGTTCAGGCACACTGCAGCAGCCCGCTCTGCCTGGAAATCCCTCTCAGGTTACCTGTCTGCAGTGAGTGTGTGAAATCCTTTGTGTACGAAACCCTTTGTTGCAACTCGCCATGCTCTTTTTCTCTTCAGGCTTTTTAAGTGTCCTGTCTCAGCTTGCATATTATCTGCTTTTATTCGCTTCTGTACCGTTCGGAATACAGTGTTGCGTAATACTTACACAAGACAGATGTTGGACGGGACAAATCTAGCCCAGAATGGAATGCTCACAGGTATTTTGAAAGGATTTCATGCCGAAAGTTGGCTCAGGGTTTGATGGTTTCTTTAGACCAGTGCAAACATGGACTCTAGGTGGATGAGTGGTTTTTAGTCGAGCCATGGGTCTGCCACAGATTGAAGGAGGGGGGAGGTTGAGGGTTAGAGAGACGGGGTCCCACCGGGACTCAACACGCTCATTACAGCCAGGAGGCCGTCATTGCCAGCAGGTCACCATGGTAACGGGTGGTATGTGATTCCCACAACAATGCCGAACCTTCCCCCAGCCTTCCCTACCATTTCCCCCAATCAGCACATGAAACAATCTCTTTCTCTGCTCTATAATAGTGGCTAGGCCGTTGCATATACAGAGCGACTCTTTTGAAGCTTTACACTGTGGTGGTGTGGTGTGACCGAATGCATTTGCATGCATGCGTGCGTGTAAACGCTGCACATGCTTTTGCAGGCAGCAGTAATCGTGACAGATAGATTGTTCCGGTGCAATTGTGCGATGATGGATGCACCAATTCTAAACATGAGCCATGCCTTTTAGAATAAAGACAGGCTTTTGAGATTGTGTTTGTATTTGTTTGAAGAAGCCCACGTTTTGTGCATGTGCTTGCGGGTAAATGAGGCACAGGCTGAATTCTGGGGCAGCAACAGAATTAGCACTGGTTACTCTGCTGCACGAACAAGGGGGTTGGTGGGGGATCTTCTGGCTGCACCGATGACCAATTAGAGAGACCTGTCGAGCACACCTGCCAATCATCCTAGGTCTTGCTAGACATGTTCTAATGAGGATCACGTCATATCTATTATTCAGTTGTATTATGCACATCATTATGTTCATTACTATTACATGTGCCAATGTTGGTAATGATCAAATAAGGCTGTAATTACTCAGCGGACCTGATAAAGGCAAACGCGGAAAATCCACACGCTAATTCAAGTTTAAATTAAACATTAATATTTTATGGTACAAAGTGTGCGAACTCTGGAGGAAGAAGTGTAATCATTCCAACCAGCTGGTGGAAATGTTCTCTGTGACTGGAGGATTGTCAAATAGACAGAACTGCTGAGGATGCAGCGATGTAAAAATGCCATATGTTCCTGATCTGCCATATTGCTGGTGTGGCATGTACAGGAAGTGCCATATTGGCTTCCTGGTCCTGCAATGCTGGTGGCTACTACCTGATGAGTTGCCACCTGCCTACTGACCGGTCTCGCCATGCTCTCCAGAGATTTCCAGAAACAAAAGCCGCTGTCCTCCAGAAGGCAGACCTGTCGTATTCTGTCACGCTGGATAATGGGAAGTTTTTTGTATTTGCATTGGGATGGGTGGCCATGTCTGACTTTTGTTAATATGATTAAGGTGGATTATAGCTTTTGTCTGCAGATCAAAGGATTCGAACCAGTTGGCACTTCTGCCTTTATTACTGTACTTGTTCAAACCAGAAAGGACTGCGGTCATCAGATGGTCTCCAGTCAGGTTTGTGATGCATGGAAAAAAGGAAGCGCGAGTTATCAAACTTCCCCAGACGATGAATCTCTGTGATAATGCAGTCAAATGTTGGAACCGTTCCTGTAACGTAGTGAGCATGTGTTGTACATGGACTGCAATATTTGCATCTTTCTGTCAGACCTTAAAAATGACCCCCCACACCTCTGAAATCTGATGTGTATTCAGCATCGGGGTTGTAGCCTTTTGTTTGCTTGCTTTACCAGAGGTCTTTGTGAGCTAGCCTTCTTTCAGGCAGGACTTTCTCCTGATATCACAGCTGGGTTTAAACTCATGTGGTTTTGTGTTATACTACATTCATCCCTGAACTGTCTCTAAAATACTTGGAAAAAAAATCCCTGCTAAATCGACTTGCATTTTAAGTTTTCTAATTAGCATGTGATCTTGACAGCACTCTGATATTCATTTTCTGTGGAAATCCCGAGTTCTCTTTATCATTGACACATTGGTCTATTTTTGCTTGGGTTTCTGTTCCTGACTTTACCCACGATGCCATTTGACTTCCTGCTGATAATGATGCCAGTAAGGATTTAGCTCTTGCTTCATTTCTACCTAGTGAGAACGATGGAGCAGTTCTTTAGTCAGTCCAGCTCTCTCACCTTCTCACCGATCAGCTTCCAAAGCTTAAACGCCAGTGCCGCTGTGAATGCAATTGCACTCGTCATCTCGTAAATCACTATCCAGCTGAGCCGAGTCTTCACTTTAACTCAGTGCAGCTGCTTTCTTTAGCTGCATTGCATTCTGGATCTCTAAGTCTTGCCTCAACTAGTCCTGAATTGGATTTCTCATTAGGTTAAGGCTCTGGGTTAGTAAGTTGGTGGTTCATGCCGCAGCACTTTTAAGGTACCACTGTTGGGCTCTTGAACAAGTCCCTTAACCCTCTCTGCTCCAGGGGTGCTGTATCATGGCTGACCCTGCGCTCTGACCCAAAGTTCATAAGTTGGGGTATGTTGGTGGGGAAAAACAGCATGGCAAACAACTAATAATGTCTTGCAGGAATAACAAAAATACAGCACCAAACATCACATTAGCACCAAAATATCACTGATATTTCTATATAGTAAGGTTTCACAGTGGAGTTTTTCTTTTTTTTTTTTCTTTTAATTAATTTTGAATTTTTATTACCCAAGGCCACTGTGTTTCTGAGGATTCATCAATCTAGTGCTAGTGGTTGTTCATCAAGACTGATTATCCACCGATCTCAGATTATGTTCTTAACATTAACCCACCAGTCCTGACACCAGTTATAGGAGATTTAGCAACAAATCTCTGGACCTGCAATACTCTTTATATACAGTACTGACCACTGTGGCTTTATTCGGAACTCAAATTTAAACAAGAAGTTAGAATGCACCGTACCGTGGTTATTAGGACACTTTGCCCCAGCCCTTGTTGACATGACGGATCACAGGATTAATGCCTTAGTGTCTTCATGTTTATGTAGAATTACGTTAAGTAGGCATGGTGCCTCGCTCCATCACAAGACCTGCGCATGTAAACAAGCGAAGGACAACCGCAGACTTCCGCAGCCGTGCCTAACCTGCAGCTGGCAGAACTGTATGAATAATTAAACATGCTCTTTCACTGTGATGGAGAGTGTGTCGGTGCTTAGGGAACGGCACTCCAGCCGTGAAGAGCGGCCTTGGTCATTAAATATAAAAATTGTTTCTTGTTGTTAATAATGTTTTTTTGTTGTTGTTGCTGCAACCCCCCCCCCCAGGTTCCTGGCATGTGAAATGAAAGTGGGCGGTCCCGTTAGCCGCCTGTGTTTTCTTTGACTATACGCTGCAGCAAACATGTTATTTGTCTCCTCTTTATTTTGTTTTTCTTGAATTAAAGCATGGTGCCACCATAACCCGAAATCCTTTTTTCACCCAAATAAAAATGTCCCCCGTGCTTGGGTGTGTTGAATTATAAAGACCAATCTGTGTAGGACAAATGCGTCTGTAATAAAGGAGTTGTGTTCTCTTTGTGTTAAAAGCTTTTTAGAAGCAGCGGTGTTAAATGGCTCCTCCCGTTACAAATCGGGGAAGGCTGCTACTTGTGTATTTATGCATTGGCCAGACGAGTGGAGCTTCATGAAAGCAGATACAGGCAGCATAAAAATAGGCTTGTAGAGGGGATTAAAGGTTCATGGCCAGAGTAGCCTTCTGTGTGGAGCTCGCCGCAGACGGCCAAACCCGGGTCGCTCTTCAGGGAATGGCTCTATGCAAGGCCAAATCATCATCTGATGGTAAACTAGACAAATGCTTCCAAACACAACGAAGCACATGTGGTCATCTATTTCTCCTACAGAAAAGCGGGTCGTGTTTTGTAATAGCTAAGGTTCTTATGTTGCGCTGACCATCTATTGCACCCCTTCATCCGTTTTCAGCAATGATCAAAAAAAAGCTTTTTGCAGCGGTGATATCCCTGATTCCATTAGTTGTTGATGTTCTTCAAGGTGAGATGAAGCAGCCTTACTCACTTTGATAAAGGAAGCCTTTAGATCTCTGTGGCAAATGGGTTTATTGAGTGAGGCTGCAGGTTCATGTTCACTGATGGGGCAGTGCTCGTCTTTTGAGCCTTTTCACACTATAGATAATCGGCGTACCTTTTCCAGCAGCGTTCAAGCTCTGCATCAGTCACAGCTGCAGACTATGATTGGAAGTTGATATTGTGACCGATTCAGCATGTTTACACTTGCCAGGAAAGGTTGTCACAAAAATCGGAGGAATTTAGCTTTCATCGCTTTACTTTTCTCTAGGCTAACCTTGCGTTTGACGTATTCCAGTCTAACTCGGATGTTCATTTGACATAGAAGTTCATTTTTGATTCAAACGTCCACAATGGGGGGGATCTCTCAATGTTTAGGATCTCTGACTTTATGTATATGGAAGAGGGCAGATTGCTTTCTTCCCAGAGTCCCCAGCTACCATTTCCTGAACAAATGAGGCATAAATCTAAAAAAAAAAAAAAAAAAAAAACACTCTACTATTTTTCAGTCTTTCCAAATTATTACTTCTTTTCACTTGAGTTTGTTGTGCCATCTTGCCATCATCTTGTGCAAAAGTTACTAGATTTTTCGTTAGTGTTTTTTCTTCACATAATGTCCCGGAAACTCAGGACTCATTCATTGGGAATGTGATAGCTTAGTGTTTAAGGCGTTTGGTCTGGTGATTATCAGTTCAAATCCCAGATCCACCAAGCTGCCACTGCTGGGCCCCTGAATAAGGCCCTTAACCCTCAGTTACATAAAATGAGATAAATTGTAAGTCGCTCTGGATAAGGGCATCTGCCAAATGCCAGAAATGTTACTGTATTCTTACTCACGTGAACCTTCCCATGATATTGGTTCTGTCTGCATTTACCAGTAAATTCAAAGTAAAAGAATAAGGAGAAGCTTCAATTTACAGGCCATTCCGGCCCAGAATAATATCTAGAACCTGGTATTTTTGTAGACTCACCTACTCGACACACACTACCTTTTATTGTACATCATAGTCCACATAATTTATACACTTCATATACACAGTTTTATATTTTTCCATGTACTTCCTTCCCTTTAGAGTTCTGTTTTTTTTTCTTATTATTTTGAAATTCCGTTCTCATTTATAATGTTTTTTATTTTAGGAATATTTTTGTTTTTTATTCTAGTTTATTCTTATTAATTCTGTTTTAATGATCCAAACAGTACGCTATGTAGTGGAACACTTTTTGACTATTATTTATGTGACATAAAATTTGAAATGAAAAATCGGCTTGACTCTTTCCTGCCTGCTTGACCGGTGTGTTTAAGAGCAGCATATAGGGACCAGTTCTTTTAAGGTCTTTCTCTTAGCACTTTTGATTAAAAGTTTCTCAAAGAAATGGAAAGAACAGAAGATAACCCTTTGTGCATGATTAATTATTCAGCACTTAGAATATAGGATGTAGGCAGTTTCCATATTGATTTTACTTCTTCAGTTCCACCGCTTATACTTCCATGGTCGGCCGAGACGACCAGAGGGATGAAGTTTTTAGTTCTTGGCCTGTAAGAACAATCTATGGGAAAGTATTGAGTATTGTAGTTGACCCAGATATGGGCAAGGACATGTTCTCCAGAGCTGTGGGTTATGTGTTCGGAGGGCTGAAGATAAGCCGAGGTGTGTTTCGTCAGGTTTGATGGAAATCAGCCGGGGTGCACATGTGTGTCAAGTGCTTTGGCGCACCCCTCTCTGTGTTTATGAGAGAGGTGCTGGAATGCCAGGGCATAGATAGAAAGGCAAGATAAATAGAATCCATGGTCCAGATCTTTCATTCCTTTGTATAAATCCCCCGCCAACACGTGCGCACAAGCAGGCCGTGTTTGCGTCTGCATGGGTTTGTTGTTTGTGTTATTGGCTTCTTATCTGTGAAAGACTGATAACCACCACTGTGGGGTAATTCTCCATGTCAACAAAGAAAACACTGTTAGCTCTTTGAAAGCTACTCCACCCACACACAGACCATCTCGGGTCTGACCTTTCATGAGCTTGTTTGGTTAACATCTCCATGTGGTCCCTTTCTTAAATTTACAACAAAGAACCCTGACCACAATTTTACATACAGTATATTAGCATCTCCATCTGAAAGAAGGCTAGAGAGACCAGCGGAGTGATAAGCACCTGCAGTAATGCGAATCTAGCTTCAATTATAAAAAGATCAGGTGGTGAGAGGATAATAAGAAACAGGTCACATGCTCAGGTTTTGGTGTGGTTTACTTGTTCAGGAAATAGAGCCAGTCTGCGTGGGGTCTCCCCCTTGTCCCTAAACCACCAGTCCTGTTAATGCACTAGATTCCTTTCCTAATCTCCTCTCCCCCCCCATGGGAAGGTGTATGAAGCCCAGGCACTGAGCAACATCCCCCTCCCCTAAGCAAGAATCTGGCACAACAAAGGCAACAAAAACAGAAGAAAGGAGAGAACGGCATTCCAGGGCACCACAGTGGAACGGCAGGCTCGGCTTTTAGCCATCGGATCCGTGGAGATAGCGTCAGTGCAAATAACTTGCACTAATGACGGCTCTTGGAATCGGCTTGCCTTATCTCGGCTCGATGTTTGGTCATTTAACCCTTACAGGAAGAAAGGAAGCTGCCTGAAAGCTTTTGGAAATGATTAGTTTAGGAACGCTTTCTGGATTTAGCTGCTTACCTCTGATCTGCACTTTCCAAAGTTTATGAGCCAAAGTTAAAAACGTCTGTCAACAACCTTAATGTTCCCCGTGAGGCAGCATCATATAGGCTAAGCAAGAATATACAGGAAATAGAAAAATGTAGATGTAAAGGTTTATAAGAGATTCTTCAATCTGTTATTCAAGATGGGTTTTATTAAGAATTTATCATTACTTCAGTATTTTGTAGTTTTTGAAGAATACTTGATGAGGCATGCTGTTATTGAAAACTAATCAATGATTGGGTGGCATGAGTTGGCCTGATTTTCTCTGTAGCCATAACTAGCCTTCTTTTGTGCCACAGCACTGTCCTGAGTTGGTATCCACTTGGTACTTTTTATCCATTTACGCTTGCATTTCATGGCCTCCCTGTGGCAGAAAACTTTTTTTGCTTTATCATAACTTATTGTCTGTCACAAATCCCTGACATTGGAGACTCCTTCCATAAATCTTAAATAAACATCTGTGTATTATTAATATCACAATATATTGAGTTTTGAAGTTCACCATCTGAGGAATCAAATTCATGAATTAAAAAGTGTTGTGCCATAAGTGCTTAGAATGTTGCATCTCTTCTGCAAACACCCGAAAACCTCTACAGTGGAACCTCGGCTTACGAATCTTCACCTTAAGAATTGAAATTATGTAAGAAGTTTGCATTGGCATACAAACAAACTGAACCGAACCGAACGCTGGCTAAGTTGCGCATACATCCGGGAGCCATTCAGAACTTGTGTGCGTCATTGGAAAGCCAAGCAAAGCGAGTTTACGAATTTTTTTTTAGTCAGTGAAAACTGTTTCAAACGAGTCAGCCCACGATACCAAAATTGTCTTCAGCATGCGCTCAAAAGCTAGGTAATTTTTCGGGCGTTTTTTTGTTGACAGATTGGTGGCGTGGGCGGTCTGTTCTATTTTTAGCCCAAGCTTAGTGGAATGACTTCCTGTGAGGAGCCTTGACATGGAATGCTTGGCTTGGGTCAGTTCTTTGTAAGCAGCCATACAGTTTACACACGCTTCATATTGGTAATATTGGTGATATTTTTGGTTGGCTAGAACGGATCATCAGCATTTACATTCTTTCTTATGGGAAAGTTTGTTTAACAATACAAATTTTCACAATACAATGGACTTTCCTCCAGAACACATTAAATTCGTGTGCCGAGGTTCCACTGTATTTGTTTAAGGACAAGGGTTTTTCCTCATATGCTTCCATCATCCTGAAGTTCCCAGCTCATCAGACCAGTGTTTTCATAATGCGCACTCTGCAGATGTCACGACCTGTAGCTTAGATTTTGAAGGTGTACTTCTTTGGAGGATGCGGTTCCTCCTCGTGTGATCCTCAGCATGCTATACTTTATCCACCATCTTTCCAGGACTATTAAATAGCAGCCTTTAACCACGAACACTTTCTACCTCGCATAAAGAACTGTACTTCAGATTGGAATTCCGTAGCATGCTATAGGGAACGTTTGATCACCCCTCTGTCATGATGTTAAACGTCTAAATCTTACAGAACGTGCAGGAACTAGTAGTGTGTTTTCTTCAAAGCACCACACCTTCTTCAGCACAGGCTTCGAAGCTTATTATAGACCCAAGTGTCCACGGCACGTCCATTTTTCTCCTTCAACACGGGATTGACTTTCTGCTTTCTTGCTTCGGTTGGATGGAACAGCCGGCGATTTTGTAGATAGGATAGTGTTTCTCCTTGCACGTTTTTCAGCTTTAGTTCTGGAATTGACTTTCTGAATAGTAGATTAGATCAGGTAGTGTGCTCCAGAGAGAGGAGCTGTTAGTTTTAGAATAATGCGCTAATTAAAATTGCTTGAGCAGGATCTGTTATTCAAGGCGCTCTGCTAATGAAGAAGTGGATGGTGCCAAATATGAAATTAACCTGCGCTGCAACTCGCTGCCGGGTTTACGGCTATGTCAGCGGGGGTGTGTGAAGGTGGATATACTGCCACGAAGCACATGAAGCATGGAACACTGAATAAAACTTTTAGGGATCATAGCGTCGTGAGGGTCGGTGAAATCTACTGCAACCTTTTTCCAGTCGACGTTGCTGTATTGTATTAAACTGGGGTAGATTTCCCCTTTTAACCCCATTTCCTCTCTGCAGAACACTTGTGCACCTGCTATCAGAGCAGTGCAGGTATTGTGTTGATAAAAAAAAAAAAAGACACCGGTGGAAATGAAATGAACTTCTGGAAAATACTTTATATAGTAATTTGCTTAGTGCCTGAATGTTTATTTCACACCGTTTCTTCGGGAATACATAGGGAATAAAAGCGAAGAAGCTCAGAAAGTGATATCGCTGGAAAACTGTCTTTTGAAATCCAATTCTGACAAATTGCTTGGTGGCCGACTTTGCGGAGCTCTGCTGGAGTTCATTGATTTTGGTTTGTGCATGTGAGTGAGATAGCAAGGAAAATCCTATAGTGTGTTTCATTAAAAAAAAAAATTTATAGTGTATATATAATTACATGCACTTTATTTTCCTCACTCCTGGAGGAGTAAGATAAATGTTGCACCTGTCCTTGCATTATTTCCTAGTCTGCCCCCGGGCACTAAACGTGAAGGACGTCTCATGGGTAGGTACCTAATATGTGTAGTTAAATCATTCATCAGCTGTACAGGGTTGGCTTCCTGAAGGTACTTTTCTACATTTTTTTGAAAAAGAATGAAAGACCGTTAGCTGGGTAAACATTTTATTCTCAGATGGAGATGATTTTAATTATTCTCGTTCGTCCATTATTGAGGCACCAGTCAGCAATTCTGAGCATATACTGAACCCACATATGTCCACTGATCCACAAAGGACTAAGAATGGGATCCCGCAGTGCAATCCTGAGATATGAGGCAACCCCCTGTGGTGAAGCAGTGATGGGGCTTAAATCCAGAGCATCTGCTAGGACCATATCCAAGAGTGGCCATGGTGAGGAAGTGAAACCAGGGTCACTGTTCACCATCAAAGCCTTCACCCCCCCCCAAGAATCCTGTGTCTGACTCTCATGGCCTTGAGCAATCTCTTTATTTATTAATAGAGTTTTTCTATCATGCCCTGCCACCTTGATGGGAATTAATGGTCTGCAGTTGTTCATCTGCCTGACTGGTGTAGGCCGCTACTTAACACGTATCCCAAGGGTTTAAAAAACGAGGTTGTGTTTTTTTTTTTAAAAAATTTTTCTTCTTCGCAAACCATGCCAGGCATAGTCACCGATCCTGTGGGTGCTCCGGGGCTTGAGCACCCACGTAAAAATGCACCATTAATTAATTTCAAAACCAATTTTGAAATTTGGGAGCCTTCCTGATTGGTGGATTGGGTGTGATTTATGAAATCGTTGTAGTAATGTCGTTTAGTCTTTGCGTTTCTCTTAAATGGACAGGTTCGTGATTAAAACGAAAACGTCAGTTGACTCAAGCCTCTCTTCAATTAGCTGCCATTTTTTGAATTTTTGATGTCGTCCTCAACGTCAAGTAACGCTAGCCACAGAAGCAATGAAGCTGGTAGACAGAACTCTTGAACATAGCGAGAAAAACGGAAAAAAACATTCCCCTGGATAGCATACAAAGCTACAAAAAACAAGGTAATTGTGGACTGGGTTGGTGTGCTGAGCACCCACTGGCAAAAAAAGAAATGGGTGCCTGTGATGCTAGGTATTTGGTAATCAGCCAGTTTCTTTATTCCCAAGTTTGTCGTTTATTTGTTTATTTATTTATTTTTTGTTTAACAACCCTTGCCAAACGTGACTTATTTGTAGCAAAAGGCAAATTGCATTCGTTGTTTCAATCTGCCTCCCTCCATATGGCATCCAATGGGAACAGGAAGAAAAGGTGGAGTCCTGGATAGGATATTGCTTCTTTTTTTTGTCTGCTCTGCTTTCCTGGGTGGCTGTGTAGACAAGTCCCTGAGCTAGCCTGTCTTGCTTTGATGACTGAAGGAGATGGAGTTCCAATCAGTGTGGTTAATTACTGTGTCCAGAGGAGGTGAGAGGGGCAGCAGCGAGTGAAGCGGTGGGGAAATTACCAGAGTGCTCCTGGGATTTGCTATCTGCTAGAGCCGGCAGGTTGGCTCTCTGACATCAGAGACCCTGCTTCATATTTTCATTTACTGCTTTTGCTACCAGTCTTTTTCTCTCATCTACCCCAGTTCTTACCAAGTTATCCCTAGTGTTCTTTTGGGATTCACATCTGAACCACAGTTCTAATTGACATGGAAGATGACGATGATGTCTTTTTCCCGGTTGGATAGATGAGACACAGAATATTCAAGATTCAAGAAGCTTTATTGTCATTTCAACCACATATAGCTGACGCAGTACATAGTGAAATGAAACAACGATTCTCCAGGACCTGGTGCTACATAAAAATACAACAACAAAGTTCAGCACAAAACAACACCACGGAGCTCGGACAGAAGTTTGTCTTAGCCACGTAAAGTGCACAGTGTGCAGCTAGGTGCAAACAGAGCATAGACAAGACAGTGCAAAAGACAATAAATACAAGAAAGACAACACAAAAGAACACAGGACACTTAGCGCCGAAAAGAACATGTGTAATGGAATGTGAGTGAAATAAAATAAGATAAAGTGAAATGATGTAAAAAAAAAAAAGTATTGTGCAGCGGTTGAGGTAGTGCAAATAGAAATAAACATAAATATGACTATAGCAGCAGATGACAGGTAGAGGTAGTGCAATATATTTAATACAGTGAGAGTAACCACAATAATCAATTCTGTCCACGCAGCATTTTTTTGGAAAGCCTCATTTTCCTAATGGGCAGGTGTGGAATTCTGTTATTGTCTTACAGTAAAAGAGAAGTAGCTCTTTTTATTTCTTACTTCACCTGAGGCATGTCCCTGTTTCTCATGTTTGATAGCGCCAAGAAAATTGACTAACCAAAGTAGCTCCCTGGCCTGTGTAAATGAATCCGTGGCACATTTTGAATTTATTCATCGTGGATGCCAAACCGCCTGAGCGCTAACTCTCAGCAGATGTTATGTTTAACAGGAAATTGAAAGGATAGTGTTGAAAATGGTATCTGTTGTTTTGTTTGTTTGTTTGTTTGTTTGTTTTTTGTGCATCTTTGTCAGTTATTGGCTTTAATGCATTTGGCATATATTTACTTTGATAATTGCAATCAATGCCAGTTCCACTTAACGTTTGATAATTCAGCTGAGTACAGTTGCAGGACGCCAGAGTTGGCTTGAAGGTGGTGTACTTGGGTTAGCCCTGGAAGCAGCTCGCAAAACCCTGCCAAAGGAACACAGGGTAGCTTGAGGTGCTTGGAGCTGAAAAACTTGGATCCTTTCCTCTTTTATTTGCCAACTGTATATGTGCCAAGCCAATAAACCTGGCACGACAGCCTACCAATCATTTTGTACAGACTTTGCACCTTGGACCCTCGCTGTGAGGGCAAAGGAGCTATCTGTGTATCCAGATCACCGGGGAGGCAAGCCGTGCCTAGCTGTCCCCGGCCTTCATCGACTCTGGCGACTGCTTAAGGAAGCCATACAGGGCAAGGCGGAGCTATGGAGCACAAAAGAAAGGGAAGCGAAATGCTCAAATGACAAAAGGCATCTTCCATTCCCTGCCCCTTTCCTTTCTTCAGTGGTGACAGTGACCTTTAAAAATGGTTATTGGTTCCGCCTCTGCATTATGTCCACACTTCAGCGCTCTCACACTTGAGAGAGGGGTCAACATTTAAATATCTGACTCTGAAAGGCTTCCAAGGTCTTGTCAGGATTTCCCTGGGCTTAATTAACTCAGTCAGTTTCCCGAGCATTCATTAAGTCTCATGTTTTATTTCATGGTGTGAAGGTACGCTCAGGGCAGTAGTCACATGTATAACACGGAGGTCACTGCGAAACACACGTGAGATTGCTTGTTGTTTGTACTGCAGATTTTAATTGGTCTGATCCTGATTTATTTTCTGTAACAGCAGCCCTGACTGTAGTGACAGGATGAATTACAGATATCTATAAATTAGCTTTTTCTGATGTAATGTAACGTGATGGTTTCTGTAGTTAGACCTTATGCAGGGACTGTACAGTATATTCACTTTACATTTCACACACATTTTACATTTCCATTTGGGGTTAATAAAGCGATCTGCCTGTCGGTCTGTCAGCCTATTTGTCTGTTTCTCTGTCTATCTATCTATCTATCTATCTATCTATCTATCTATCTATCTATCTATCTGTCTGTCTGTCTGTCTGTCTGTCTCTCTATCTGTCTGTCTCTCTATCTGTCTGTCTCTCTGTCTATTTTTGTCTATCTATCTATCTATCTATCTATCTATCTATCTATCTATCTATCTATCTATCTGTCTGTCTGTCTGTCTGTCTGTCTCTCTATCTGTCTGTCTCTCTATCTGTCTGTCTCTCTGTCTATTTTTGTCTATCTATCTATCTATCTATCTATCTATCTATCTATCTATCTATCTATCTATCTATCTATCTGTCGGTCTATCTATCTGTCTGTCTCTGACTGTGTTGTCTATCTGTATTTTTGTCTGTCTGTCTGTTTATCTATCTATCTGTCTGCCTGTTTCTATCTATCTATCTATCTATCTATCTATCTATCTATCTATCTATCTATCTATCTATCTATCTATCTATCTATCTATCTGTCTATCTGTCTGTCTACCTATCTGTCTGTCTCTACCTGTCTGTTATCTATATATCTGTCTATCTAATTTTGTGGCTGTCTGTCTGCCTGTCTGTCTGTTTATCTATTTTTGCTAGGTTTTCTATAGGGAGATTATTATATATGGTTTTGTGGAAGGAGTCTCCAGTGTCAGTGCAGGTTTCAGCAGTCAGAGGTGAAGCCCTGTCTTTAAGATTTCTGAGGTTGGAAGTTCTTCAGGATGAATGACTTTGTGGTTTCTCAAACAGGACCAGCTGCATTTTTTTTGTCTGATTGACTTCAAGAGAAAAGAAACACGAAACACTTGAGTGAACCTCCGTGGGTTTTTTTCTTTTTTTTTTTTTTTTTTGTGTTTATCATTTAAGTGATAATTTTTTTGGCTGTGTTTTCACATGTAATGTAACTGTGAAAAGAGTAACACTCTTTAATAAAAAATAAAACAAACACTGGGCAGTGTTACTATTGGAAAATAATCAACTTTCAGATGGTGATATTGACTCTGCTCAGTTTTATTTTCCGTCATCTTTGTTTCTTATTGTAATTTCCCAGTCTGAAGCTTCAAAAATCGCCATCAATAGATGCATTTACCGTGTGACATCATCACAGGAAAGTCAGAAAACAGATTCGTCTTTGAGGTTTATTCCGTCAAAGATGCCGACAGGCTCCCATTTCGTGAGAAGGCATGGGGTGTAGTTCTCATTGTGCCTGGTGGTGACAGATGGAGGGAGGGGAATGATGCTGGAAGATGAAGGCAAGCATGGAATGAAGCAGACATGCTGGAGGAGGGCAGACATGAAAGAGAGATGCGTTTCCAGTCTGCCTAACGAGGTCCTGATGCTCGGGGGGTGGAGTGACAAAGACCAGAGAGAGATAGAGAGAGAGTGGCGGAGAAGAAAAGTATTTATCCCTATCTTATCAATAAAGACTTTCCTCACGACAGCCTCATTACACCTGCATTTTTCGTTGTCTGAGGGGTTTTTTTCCCCTTTCCTCCTTCTCGTGCTTATTGTTTCCAGCGTATTTTATTAAACTGAAGGTCAAACAGCTGGGATGCTTCAGCTGCTCAATAAAGCCAGAGGGCATTTTCTCTCCTGGAAAAAAAGAAATGGAGTTAATATATAATGGCACAAGGATGAGTGTTGAATTTCTAATGCAGTGGCTGTGAAGCATCATAGAAGTGGTATGTTCCTTTATAACACACTTAGTTCACTATGTTTTATTTCAAAGTACATACTAGGTTTTTGCTTTTTTTATTCATTTTTGTTTTTGATTAATCACACGATCTTCTGAAATACTTAGTCGGGAGATTACTGCAGGACTATATGATCTAGTAGGTTCTGGATTTGCTATTAGAGAAATAATGACAGTTGTATTGTGTATAGATGAAGTGTTTCATTCGTCAGATCGCAGCATTTATCAGGTTTTTTATTAATTAAAAATTATCCATTTATATATTTGTTTGTTTGATTTGGTTTAACATCCGTAAAGCTTCCTGTTATCGCGTTCATTATAGCAGCTGTAAACAGTCGCTCTTTCACTTCGATTTCTTTCCTTCTATTGAAGTTAAAGAAACAAATTGAAGTGCAAAGCCTTCAGCATGACGCCTTCAAGAAAAAAATGCTAAATAAATGTTGTCTCGGTTTGGTTTATTGTACAATCAGTGATCAGTAACCTTGCTCAGTGTTTTGATGAATGAATGACTGTAGCTGAACACCTTCCGACCAATCAGAATCGAGGATTCAGCAGCCTGTTGTATAAACCGGGATAAATTACATCACAATACAATTTTTTTTATATAACAAGTGTAAATGGAACAATTCAGTTTAACTGTAACCTTTTACCTGTAACCAGAGAACCTTAATATTGTTTTTGTGAGAGAAAATCATTTTTTTTATTCCTGCTTTGCAACATTGTCTGTTGTTAAAAAGCAGTGCAAATAGAATTGATTTGAAATTTCCATGATACAAGTGTGTAGTTCTAATAGAATGGATATAATTTTGGAGATAAATAATTTGTTTTTTTAATTATTTATTTATTTATTTATTATTTTATTTTTAATTTTATTTATTTACTTATTTTACATTTTATTTATTTACCTATTTTACATTTTATTTATTTCTTTTTCTTTTTTGCTTTAAATTCATAAGGAATGTTGTCTCAAGGTCCTGATCACAGGTTGCTCTTTGCTCTTTTGATTCCGAGCAGCTAAACGTCACTGAAATCTGTGGCTTCCTGCTGAAGAGCATCAGGGAACAAGGTGTCAGGCTGAGGAAGTACCCACATGTAGCATTCTTGCCATTTTAGCTTTTTCTCATTAAAAACATAATAATAATACGAGGTGTTATTAAAAGCATCAGTGTCGCTCTACGGATTACCCACAGCGTCTTCCGTCAGCGCCGGCGTCTGAGAATAAAGCTGGCATCCCCTTCTAGCTTCATAAATTAGATCCACACATCTCAAGGGCACGTTATCCTCGTGTGACTTCATCAGCGCATGAAGGCTCGTTCCTGTCAGCAGCACCGGTGTCCTCCAGAGCGAGTGAACACCTTATTCATATGAAAAAGTTTATATAAAACCTGCCCCAGGAGAAAGAGTTAACGCTTTAGGAAATCGCTGAACGAGACACGACGGAAACACGTATATATTTTTTTTCCTGCTCGTCTGCGTAGCCGCGGATGCCTACGAGCGCTGCTTTGAGCCGTGCTTCCAAAAAGATCTCAGCCGTGGAATAAAATGGATTGCATGTCACTGGAAAGGAAGGTGAAGCTCGTATCATCAAGCAGACAAACTCATTTTCTTTCTCTGTCTCTCTCTCTCTCTCTCTCTCTCTCTCTTTTCTTTCTCTCTTCTCTCTCTCTCTCTGTCTTTCTCTCTCTCTTTTTTCTCTCTCTCTCTCTTCTCTCTCTGTCTTTGTCTTTCTCTCTCTTTTTTGTCTTTCTCTCGCCCTCTCTCTCTCTCTCTCTCTCTCTCTCTCTCTCTCTTCGTTCTCTCTCTCTCTCTTCGTTCTCTCTCTCTTTCTCTGTTTTCTCTCTCTCTTTTCTCTCTCTTCTCTCTCTCTGTCTTTCTCTCTCTCTCTCTTCTCTCTCTGTCTGTCTTTCTCTCTCTTTTTTCTCTCTCTCTTCTCTCTCTGTCTTTCTCTGTCTCCCTCTCTCTCTCTTTCTCTCTGTCTTCTCTCTGTCTGTCTCTCTCTCTCTCTTCTCTCTCTGTCTTTGTCTTTCTCTCTTTTTTCTCTCTCTCTCTGTCTTTCTCTGTCTGTCTCTCTCTCTCTCTCTCTTCTCTCTCTCTCTCTCTCTCTCTCTCTCTTCTCTCTCTCTCTCTCTCTTTCTATCTATCTCTTTTTTCTTTCTCTCTTTTCTTTCTCTTTTTTCTTTCTCTCTTTTCTCTCTCACATTCTGTCTCTCCTCTCTCTGTATCTCTTTTCTCTCTGTCTTTTTTCTTTCTCTCTTTTCTCTCTTTCTCTTACTTTCTCTCTCTCTCTCTCTCTCTCTCTCTCTCTCTCTCTCTCTCTCTCTCTCTCTCTCTTTGTTGTGAGGTCACATGACACGTCTTGAGTTGAATCAGCAGAAAATGAGCTGAGGTCATTTTGGAAAAACTGCAAACTTCTCAGAATACAGTGGAACCTCGGCATACCAATGCCCTCCCTTTCGAATTTTCGCTTAAGAATACGAACAAACCGAACCAAGCGCTGCGTAAGTTGCGTGTACGTCCGGGAGCCGTTTAAAACTTGTTTGCATCAGTGGAAAGCCAAGCGAAGAGTTTACAAATTTTATTTTTTTTTAGTCAGTGAAGGATGTTTTGAAAGAGATACCATGCGTTAAAGGTTGCCGAGGTTTCACTGTATCATGGAGTTTGCTTCATTTCTGTGTTTGCAAAATCAGTAAATTCTCAAGAGACTGTTAAACAGTTGGATATATTACAACAAAACGGCAAAAATAGAGTCTGTGCTGTTTAGTCATTTCGGATAAAACACGCCCTTCACTTCCGTTGCAGCAGGAATTGTGAATTGGAGCAAATATGTGGAAGCAAAAAACAGATGTTTCACTGTCGGAGAGAGAAAACCTAACATCCCACCATCCCTCACTCTCCTCAGTAGTCAGTAAACTGTTTAATGTCTCATTTGCATAAAGTTCAACTTTGCTAATCTGTGTTCCAACTTTACATCACTAATGGTGTGTCTGCCTGCTGTCACCAGAAATTAGCAGCTTTTACTGAGAAATAATGGCATCCGGCTGCTTTGTGGTGGTAGTGGGGGCTTAAGTGGTTAAGGCGCTGGGTTGTTGATTGGAAAGTTGGGGTTCGAGCCATAGCACTAGCAAGCTGCTACTGTTGGGTCCCTGAGCAAGGCCCTTTAGCTTCTCTGCTCCTGGGGAGCTGTATCATGGGCTGACCCTGCTCTGAACCGAGCCTCCAAAGTTGGGATATGCGAAGAAAGAATTTCACTGTGCTGTAGTGTCTATGGAACAAAGCTACCTTTTTTTTTTCTTCCCTCAAGCTTAGCCAGTGGGCTACTTGCGCTCAGATACATGACGATTTTCCAAAAGTCTTACATCTCTGATATAGAAACATCTAACTTTTTCTAAAATTAAAAAGTCAATAAAGTCATGCATTCCAAATCACATAATACACACTTGCACTATGTGATCTAGTGTATAAATTTTAGAAGTCTCAGAAGCCTCTAGAACTCTCAAACAAAACACTTTTTCAAGCAACAAATGACGTCCAACTCGTGTTAAGTGACTAAAGCCACCAGCTTTAGCATGTTGTGAAATAAATCACACAGCGACGCAACGTGCTTAGATTAATCTTAAAAACATTTGAGAGACGTCTTGTCCACCGGCGTGTCGATGGCCATCTTGAAAATTTTCTCATCCGGCATCAGTGCCTGGTAGCCCCGCCCCCTTTTGCTACGTAAGCAAAGCTGCGAGAGTTGAGTGAACGAAGTCTCCAATGCTTTGTACAACACTATAGTGTATAAGGATGTGATTTTTTTATTTTGTAAGCGTACAGGAATTTTCTTAGCTTTGCAGTAATTTGTGTGTGATGAAGCATGCAGGCTGAAGCCAATTTCTCCAAATTACTTAAAAGAAGTCGTTCAGGTTTATTTTTCGGGAGTGTGGGCGCAGTGGATGAAATGGAAGCATCTTGGTTATATCGTGGCTGTGTTTCTGTAACATTTACAGCATTACTCCCTTACTGTTATACAACTGAGCAATTAAGGTTTAAGGGCCTTGCTCAGGGGTCCAGCAATGGCAGATTGGTGGACCTTGGATTCAACCTCACATCCTTCTGGTTAAGGAGTCCTCAACCACTAAGCTACCACATCCCCCTATAAGTAGCCCAGTGGTGTGTTCAGCACACTGAATCTTTTCCTAATCAAATCATTGTTTGTCCACTTCTCAGTTCCAAACACTTCTTCTAAACAGTTACAGCTTATTTGCACTTTTTCCTCCCTTTACGGCTTCCAGCCCATTAAATCGTAATGACGGCGCTTGCATTAAAGTTTTCCTGTTGTCTGAAGCGTTTATGGACTCTGAGGGGAGAAAGTGCTTACTGCTCATATCTTGTTGCATGAATAAATGTTTGCATTTGTTTAGGAGGAATTCCTGTAGGCTTTCAGGAGCTTTTTTTTATTACTACAACTTTGTGCAGAATCAACCAGCTTTGATTGTGTGCAAACACCTGCATCCTTTCTGCCAATGGCTTTAACCCGGAGGGATGCGAGCGGGTGGAATGTAAATGATCGGATCTGCGGTGAAGCTGAGAGAATTTAAAGCTTGGACTAAAAGTCGGCACGGGTCTTAGCTGCTAGCATCAGGGTTACTTTTTGAGACATCGGCGTCTATGCCGTGGGGTTAAGGGAAGTAACGTCTACAGTGTGCAGATGGTCCTCCAGTTTGGCTGGTGGCTTGTATGGCATTTTGCGTGCCACACCGCCAGCCTTCCCACAAGCACCAGGGCTGCTAAAGATGCTAATGATTAAGCGTGTAGTTCTACTGATGGCCTGCAGGACAGAAGGGTGGAATTTCCCTCTCCGGTTCCACGGCCCAGGCCCAGGCTTTGCCATCTGTCTTCTTGCTATTCTGCCACTTCTGTCCCCGTGGCTCCTACGTGACGTCGTTTTCCACCACTTTTTCCACCGTGTCCTCACTCTGACCCGTTTATCTTTAACGCTCCGACTACGTTTTACATGGACGTGCTCCGAGAAACATTTCATGTCACCCGGCTGTCAATGTTTTGCACATAAACATCGGCATGTAACGGCATCCGTCTTTTTCCAGCCCTAATTCGATCCAGATGTGTTTGTGCTGGATCTGCTCCTCCTTCACGGCAATATTTTAGGTGAACGTTCACCGCAGAGTACCATTATCTTCTCCAGCACCAGAGTGAGCCGGCCAACGAAAGCAGCTGTTTTAGAGCTCTCTGCAGTGCTGTCGCAGAAGTCATCAGAAGTGGAAGCGTCAGCAGACGGCTGAGAGAGAAGTGCCGAGAGCTCCTTCTCAGCGCACAGACCACAATTACTGCCTCCACCTTCACGAAACATCCCACGCAGTCCATTACGGGGCAGTTCGGGAGCGTGAGGGAGGAGAAATGGGCTTGCACATGACACTAACTTCCTTCTTTTACCCTCCCCCGCGGCACTACACTTCAGATGCTTGCTACCGTGCAGTGCAGAATACGTGGGTACTACAAGCCTGGGGTTGTTTTGGAGTAAAGATGTGTGTAAATGTTTCCAGACCTTTCTTTCTGGCCTTATTTAACATGAGGTGTGATTTTGGTGACTCAGAGCTGAAGGCAACATGATATTCCATCAGTACTAGAAACCTGGCTAGGTGTGTGTGTGTGTGTGTTAGTGTGTGTATGTTAGTGTATATGCATCTCTGTGTGTGTTAGTGTGTGTGTCTACATGTGTATGTTTGTATATATATGAAGGGGCATAAAGCCTTTATTATCGCCACCCATGCCTTACAGCACAAAGGAATTCTTTTCTTTGCATATCCCAGCTGAGGAAGTTGGGGTCAGAGCACAGGGGCAGCTATGATACAGCGCCCCTGGAGCAGAGAGGGTTAAGGGCTTTGTTCAGTTGCCCAACAGTGGAGCTTGGTGGTGCAACAACCCACAGCCTTAACCACTTGAGCCACCATATATATATTATGTATGTATGTTTGTGTGTGCGTGCGTGTTAGTCTGTGTCTGTATGTGTTTGTGTGTTAGTGTGTATCTGCATGTGTATGTTTTTGTGTATGTTTGTCTGCGTATTAGTGTGTATTAGTGTGTGTCTACATATGTATTTTTGTATGTGTCTGTCTGTGTGCATCTGTTTACTGATTTGATAACGCCCACAAAACACCATAAAAGGCAAAGATCAGTGAGAGCGGAAAACAAAATGATGACTAAATGGTGCATGAAGAAGCTTCTGCTGTGTGTGTGTGTGTGTCTGTGTGTGTGCGTGCAGCTCAGCCAATGCAGCACGTCGGCCACACACACAAACAACTTTTTTCCTTTTATAGGCGCCATCACTTTTATTCCGATTGAGCAGCTAGTTTTAATAATGGATTTTCTTTGGACTGCTTTCTTTCAGGTCATTAATATAAAACAAATGAGTTTTAATGAGTTTTGTTTATGCAAATAAATTTGAATTGAATTGATTTTGAAGTAAATTGATCGTCGTAGAAGTTTCAACTCGACAAAGCAATCCGTATAAATAAAAGAAAAACGGAAAAGCTTTCATAGCATACAAACAAAACCCAATTTTTTCCGAACGAACTCGATTGTCATGCGAGAATGAATTAGGAATAAATTAGTTGGCATCCAGCTTGATAAATGAGGCTCGATGTGAGTGGAGAGGAATCGGGGGAAGCCTCATTATCGGAGGGTGCAGAAGGTTAGTAGAGTTTCAGGATCCCTTCCAAGCTGAAATGGCAGCAGTAGCGAGCGAGTCTCGCGCCAGCCGTGGCCTCGGCGTCTCTTCACAGCTTTTTCCTCCAGACGAAGCGAGTGGCTGAGATGTGTAGCGTTCTGTTTAGGATTCAGCTTATTATTTGGCACATTAGTATAAAAAAACGACCTTAAAAAGCTCATTATTTCAGTCTTGACTCGCGTCCTGCTAGTGCAGATAATTCTGGGTTATTTATTTAAACAATTTCTTGATGGCTCACGGGGCTGAGATTTGAATAATTTATGAGGACGGTGTAATTGCTTGTCCTTTGACTTTTGCATTAATGTTGCAAATAACTTTCATTTCAACAAAATTACTAAAATATTCAAATGAGGATTGATGTCCAATTTAGGCTTTATGAAATGACTTACGAATGAATTCTTCGTCTTGCGTCGCGATTTGCATATCGAGTCTCTTCCACAATAGACTTTTCTCACTTTGTAGATTTACAAAGTTTAAATTTCTCTATGTTTTGCTGCCAGACAACCCCCCCCCCAAAAAAAAAAAATGTATATATATATATATATATATATACACACACACACACACACACACACACACACACACGTATATTTGCTCTTTGGTGTTCCAATACTTTTGGATGAGGGTGTAACATAGGACAAGTGGTTATATTGAAATGTGATCTAAAGATAACTTTCAGGACTAACGAATTGACTCTCACTCACTCTATCTCTTATTATTTTTTTTATTGAGAACTTTTGAAGCATGGAAGTCTCATATATTTGTTGTAAGTGGTAGACTAGTGGTTAAGATGTTAGGCTACTGATCGAAAGGTTGCCCCTGCTGGGCCCCTGAGCAAGGCTCTTAACCGTCCATTGCTCAGTTGTATGAAAAATGAGATAAATGTAAGTGGCTCTGAATAAGGGCGTCTGCTAAATGCCAGAAATGTAAATGTCGATCTCTCCCTCTTTCACAGGCTCCGTCAAGAGGCACTTCAGCCCTTTCTGGTTCTCGGTGGAACCCTCAGATACGTTGGCAGTGAGGGGATCCCCTGCGTTACTCAACTGCTCCGTCTCCAGCGAGCTCCCTGCCAAGGTGCACTGGAAGAAAGATGGCGTCTTGCTCAACCTGGACGACAGGCGGCAGGTCCTCCCCGACGGCTCGCTGCTCATCAGCTCCGTCATGCACTCCAAACACAACAAACCCGACGAGGGCATCTACCAGTGCGTGGCTACCATCGAGAACCTGGGCACCATCAGCAGCCGCACCGCCAGGCTCAACGTCGCAGGTAAGAATTTCAGAAGGAACTAAGATTTTACAGATTAGATTCAGAGGTTGTCGTCATTCCGTTGGTGATATTGGCGAGCAGTTTTCTGTCTGCATGAGAGGAAAAGATGACCATAGTCTGACCTGACGGAAGTAATGCTTTCATTATCAACTCGGAATGTAACACCTTTTTTTTGAACCCCATTATTTTATAAGAAATCTAAATATTGTAACGTGTAACTCCCTCCCTCTCTCTCTCTCTCTCTCTCTCTCTCTCTCTCTCTCTCTCTCTCTTTCTCTCTCTCTCTCTCTGTCTCGCTCTCTCATCCCCACCCCCACTATTTCAGCCTCATCACTCTGAATATCAAGTGAGCATTTGCAGTAAAGTCGATTTATCGGATTTCTTTCTTCCCCAGCTTATCAATAGCATCATTGTTCGATGTAGGTTACAGTTCAATAAGGCGCGACGGCGCGTCTCGTCTCGTCTCATGTAGCTCCATTCTAAATGTTGTCAGAGGAGGTTTATCCGGCTCCGCAGTGCCGTCTTTATTACGGTTGTTGACGTGGCATGAAAGTGACCTTGTTTGGTTTCTGAGATCCAGGCAGCAGGGATTATCAGGTGTTTGAATTGGCCTGAAATTCGATTTGCGTTCCACCAAAACGCAGCCGCTCGGCCAACACAGCTTCTTCAGCACCTCGCTCTGTTTCTGCTCCGCAAAATCCTGGGCAAATGGACGCTGTGCCATGGTACACTACTTGTGGTTGAGTGTGAATAAACCAAACATTTCTCCAAACTTGGTTGAAAGTCTTGTATAATATTTGGGTTTCACTGATGCATCCTGTGAAGTGCACTTGGAAGTACACACTGGGAGTGCAGTCAAAACCTTAATCAGATGCTTTTTAAAGTTCTGAATGGTAAAAGCCCAATTTTTGATATAGTTTGAGGACTCTTGGGTTTGAGAGCAAAAGATCACCATAGTCTGTCCTGAGAGATCAGAACTAATGCTTTCATTACCTGACATTTACATCTGGATCAGTTGAACAACTCGGAACCTAACGCCTTTTGTTTGAACCCATTTATTTCACTAGAGATAAAGTATTGTAACGTGTGACCCGGTTGTGTCGTGTCAGATTGGAAAATGAAATAAAGCAGAAATTTTGATCTATCGTCCTACTGAACCTTTTGTTCTCAAACCCAAATGTCATGACGAAAAAAAATTAAATAGATATGGCCATGTGTTCCGATACTTTTGTTGGGAACTGTATCATGGGACACTTCACAATTTTAAGGAAATCTGATTTATAGATAACTTTTCCACTCTTTTTCCAGATACTCTCTCTCTCTGTCTCTTGCCCTGTCTTTCTCCCTCTTTTTCTCTGTGTCTGTAGCCATTTTTGTGATGGCTCTCCTCATCTTGTTGAAACTCCATTTTCTTTCTCTGTTCCCCTCTCTCTCTCTCTCTCTCTCTCTCTCTCTCTCTCTCTGTGTAGCAATTTTTGTGATGGCTCTCCTCATCTTGTTGAAACCCCCCCCCCCCCCTTGTTACCGTGACATGGTTATTAGTTTCATTATTATTTCAGAAAAAGCTGAGATTCTGATATTTATACACACACACACTCACACACACACACTCACACACACACACTCACACACACACATACACACACACACATATATATATATATATATATATATATATATATATATATATATATATATATATATATATATATAAATATAAATACACACAAAAATAAAAAACACACACACACAGAGTGAGAGTGCTTCACTGATAAGAACAGGAAACCCACAATAACAGGAAATCTCCACAATAAACCCACGTTATAACCGTGGTGAACAGAAAAGCAGCTCAGAGAATACACACGGCATCGGACAGTGAGGCTGATGAGATTGAGCAGAAGAGCACACCGGACTCTGCTCCTGTCAGCTAAGAACAGGAAGCCGAGGCTACACTGGACACCTGACAGTGGACAGCTGAAAACCTGAAAAAGAGCTTTGAGTTAAAGAACTTTAACTGCCCGGGTTCTGTGAGCAGTGTGTCAGAGTGCACTCGAAGTGTTTGAAATAAACATCTGCAGAAAACTTCATGAGCTGTGGTGCGTTAGGGATGTGGAAAATAGTCCCTTTTTTTTTGACTGTGTGTGTTTGTGTGTGTCCGAGTGTGTGTGTTTATTTGCGTATGCATGAGTGTGTACGCATGTTTCTCTGTGTTTGTGTGTCTGTCTCCTGTGCATGTATACTTCTCTTTGTGTGTGTGTGTGTGTCTCTGTGTGCATTTGTGCACGTTTGTGTGTGTGCATGTGTTTGTATGATTCTGTGCGTGAGCATGTGTGCATGTTTCTGTGTGTGTTTATTTGCGCGTACATGAGTGTGTACGCATGTTTCTGTGTGTGTGTTTCTGTGAGTGTGTGCAAGTGTGTTTATTTGCATGTGCATGTGTGTATGCAGGTTTGTGTGTTTCTGTGTACGTGTGTGTATGTTTGTGTGCGTGTGTTTGTGTGTGTGTTTCTGTGTGCACGTCTTTCTGTGTGTGTGTGTGTGTGTGTGTGTGTGTGTGTTTTATAGGAGATAAAGTACCCTGAGGCTTACAGACTCCTGCACAGGAAAGTGGGTTGTATACAGATTTAATTTACTTTCCTTCACAGCTCTTCAACATGACTTCCGTTTATTCAGAGTTTATTCTGTTTATTCATCAAGTGCTCTGTCAGTGTGGACATGCAGAGTGCATTCTAATACTTCCTGCTCCGAAAGGGTCCAGCTGTCACCCTCTTACTGTTAGTGCTCTGATAGTGATGATCTCTGATCACACACACACACACACACACACACAGCATGTAACACATCAATGCCTCAAAAGTTTTCTTACTAATATTATTATAATTATTAAAAAAGATTTCCCTTATTATTATTATTATTATTATTATAGCCCATAAAGTAAAATGTAATAATGCATTCCTATTTTTGTAATATATTTTTATATATATATATATATATATATATATATATATATGTGTGTGTGTGTGTGTGTATATGTAAATGTGTGTGTGTATATATATTTATTCATTTTTTATAATAAAAAAAATTAATTTATTTATTTTATTAACATTTCATTATTTATGTTTGCTTGTTTTCTCCCTTTCATCTTCCTTTCCTTTCCTGCTTCTCTCTCTCTCTCTCTCTCTCTCTCTCTCTCCCCTTTTTTATTTTTATTTTTAGCTTTAATAGCCCATAAACAAGTAATATTGTGGTTAATATCCTTGAAAAAGTGGAGGATTGGTGCTGAGTATAAAAATAAATAATAAGTTATAAGTATGTGTGTGTATCATATCATACATAGCTTGAAGCGGTCTTTCTACACACTCACGATTTTCTTTCTTATCTGTTCCGAGAAAGATTCGTCCTCATCCTCAGCCAGGTGAGGCTGTTTGTATTCGGCGAGCGTCTGAGTGAGATGATAGCGCCAAGATCAAAGCGTAGGGAATGAGAGCATGCTCCAAGCGTAACGCTAAAAAGAAAACACGCCTGAAACGAATGGTTTCATTTGCGTCCTCTACTCTGTGTGGCTGGTGTAGGCCGTGAATCCTGCAGGTCTGCCTGGATGAGCTCCAGCGCAATCGCTCGCAGCGGATACAGCCGTCGTTTTCCCTTCGTTTCTAGTTTCTAGGGAACTGAGGGTTTTGTACCTCTTTTATTTATAGTCCACTGCACACATGACATATAAAAATCTTTTCAAGCGATGGTTTATTAAAACACAGGAAACGCGTTTGTGAGCCTCGTGCATGGAACAGGCCACAGATGCAATTACAAGTGCCCCAGTTTACGAGCTGTTCTTTCTCACTTTCTGTCTCTGCAATAACAGTGTAAAGGTCATGTGTCTTTTTACAGCGGCATCATGTCAAACCGAATAGCTGTGGAAAAAAACAACGCTGTGACATCACCACAGATAAAATCCAATGAACCTAGATTATGCTTCACAGAGGGTGTGAGAGAGCTACCTGAGGAGAACGTCTGGAAGCCTGGGATTTCCTTAGCTTGTTACTGGCTTCATCAATCATGGGGGCGGAGTAATAAACAGGAAGTAGGGTTAGATGAAAATGCAATGAAATGTTTCTGAGGGGAAGATTGTACTTTACAAATGCAA
>NC_080719.1:5792500-5982500 GCF_019097595.1 Hemibagrus wyckioides
GTTACTTTTTTTAATTACCAGACAGCTTGTTTAGTTAGTTAGTTACTTTTGTTTGTTTAATTACCAGACAGCTTGCTTGCTTATCTATCTATCTATCTATCTATCTATCTATCTATCTATCTATCTATCTATCTATCTATCTATCTATCTATCTGAGAGAACTGACAACTGCTATAACGTAAGCAGAACAGGAGCTAAATTGCTTAAAAGACGTTCCACAACATTAAGCAAAAAATAAAAAGTGATTGATTAAAAAGTATTATTGGTCTTTAATACAAAAACGAACAATTTGCTGTGGTATAATATTTAAAATAATACTATAATAATATAATAATATAATAATAATAGAAAATCAATCAGCTTCAGGGTGGAAAAAGTGACTCACTCCATCTTATCGCTGATTATTTTCCGATAACAACATGACTGATTTTGCTTTATTTATTTATTTATTTGTTTGTTTGTTTGTTTGTTTGTTTGTTTGTTATACTTATGCTTTTATTGAGTATCTTATCTGTTTAGCTGTTAATGGAAATGTTGCAAAGGTTTCACAGTTCAGTAGCAATAACTAAAGATGATGATGATTCAGTGATGAATAAAATCTTGACTCTTGCTCACTTTGTCACGTATGTAATGATACACAGAATACAGCTTCCAGTGACACGAAAACCCGGCCTCTTAGACTGTAAAGATAAATCAACAAACTATAAGAGCGAAGTTATAAACTGAATCAATAGGAAGAATAAGAATTTAAAAGGTTGTGCTATGATGGACAGTAAGTTCCATGTTACATGTAGTAGCAGTAGAAAATGATCTGCATTGTGTTCATGTTCGGTTCTGTCGGAAGTTAAAGCCGAGACTGATATACTGAATTTTTTTTTTTTTTTTGTCGAGTGAGAACCCATGTGACCTCCGCTGTATCCCTTCCAACTGAACACTGAGCTAATGATTAAATGAGACACATCGATTACATGACTGCGAGCCTTTGTACCTACGTAGCGTTGTGTTCTATGGTTTCAAACCACTTCCGGCAACAAGGCTTTGGGAATTCTGACTGAGGATGCAGAGAGTGATGGTTTTCAGGAAATATTTCTGTCAGTCATTTTATATTGCAATGTTTTTCCCCTTAATTTGATTTGACTGCTGCGTTGTCTGAGCTCTCAGAGGATTCAGCGTCCTGCAATCAGCATTTGCATGTGTACGGGTTTTTTACAGAGCGAAGGATCTGCATAACAAAGAGGGCGTGTCTGCTTTGGGTATCACTTATATTGTTTTTCTCCCACAAGAACAGGACCTTCTTCCTCCTCTTATTAATTTTCATGGCGATGCACCGTCAGACCGCCAGTGAGGACTTGCAAGGTCCAGCCTGAGAATGTTTAATCGAGATGACAGACATGGCTCTGGAGATGTCAGCTGGGCTCTGAAATTAGAACAAATTTTTTTTCCAAAAATTTCAAGCATTTTTCAAATTGCTTGGAATTACATAGGCTAGAGGATTAGGAAATGCCAGATGTGATTATGTAATCCAACTACACACGTAGCTAGCTATAATAACACTTCCACTAAGATATGGTTTGCTCAGTAGGAGCAGCTAAAAGTAAGAGGATTTGCCATTCCAGATTTCACTTGAGCAACTGACATTTAAGAAGGATGATTTTATTTATTTATTTTTTTTTTTTTTAGACCCACCATCTTACCCACAGGTACCAAGAAATGGTGGAAAAGCGGGGAAAAAAAATGTAAAAAAAAAAAAAAAAAAAAAAACAGAGGAAAATTTGACTCTGGTTTATATCCAAAATACTTCTTTTTAAAATTTTAAGCTAAATTGTATTTAATATATTTATTCATGCATTTAGTTGTCATTTGATTCATTACTTTTGGTCAAAATATGAATTTCCATAGAATGCACAAGTTTTATCATATTTTTACTCCCATCTCAGTTATCTCAGCAATCAGTGTTTATACATTATAATGGAATTAGTTCAATTTTTTATTTATTTATTTTTTTGGACGATGCTCTACAGTCCTTTATGGGACCAGATTTTAGTGCCATTCTGAGAAATTTATTTTTTCTTGGAGAGTTCACTGCCTGAATCTCAATTCATTTTTTCACTGATCATTTTTTTTTTTTAATTAAATAATCCCAAAAAATGTATAGCTCTCCATTAATGCCACAGTGGAACCTCGGCATACAAATGACCTCCATTATGCATTTTTACCTTAGGAATTGAAATTTTGCAAGAAATTTGCATCGACATATGAAGCACTTTTAGCATACGAACAAACCGAAACAAATGCCGGCTAAGTTGTGTGTGCATCTGGGAGACGTTCAAAACGTCAGTGGAAATCCAAGTGAAGCCAACCGAAACGAGTTTATGAATCTTTTTTTCAATCAGCGAAAGCTGTTTCTAAAGAGTCAATCCACGATACCAATATTGTCTTCCACCTGCGTTTAAAAGCTAGGTGATTTTTCGCACGTTTTTTTTTTTTTTTTGAGAGATGGAACAGATTATCTGCATTTACATTATTTCTTATGGAACAATTTGTTTCGCAATACAAATTTTCACATTAGGAGCTCGCCTCCAGAACGAATTTAATTTGTATGCCAGTGTTCTGCTGTATTATGAAATTCATAAATTATTACCCAAGCCTGTTTCTGATTGGGGGAATGTTACAGGATACAGATTTTATATAGGATATACTAACCTAATCCAGCCTTATTTAGTCTATAGGCAATGTTAAATTATACTGGATTCCTGACGCCAACTTGTACCGCGTCCTTTCGCTTTGGAAGAATTATGTGCTGTAAGAAGAGGTAGTTAAATGGTCTTTAAGCATTGTTCTGTTTCTCACAACATTATCAACAGTCCTGGTCTGTTGTGGTGTAGGAGAAAGGTCAGGACAAAGAGTCTGTGCATGACTCCTGGTACAGCGCCAGCAGTTCAATCACATGAAATACTGTATGTGTTTAGCTCAGGTCTGGTGACAGCCATGACATGTAAATTACAGGCTAAAGAAAGACTTATCACATGTCATTAGAGCGGAAGGCAAGAGCTGAAACATGAGCTGCACTTCAGAAGAAAAATGTCCTTCCCTTTGTGCCTTTGTCTGGTCAAGGTCATATGAAAGAGGCTGGTTTTTTAAACCTTGTTTCAACATGCTCCAAACTTTAACAGATATTGTTTTGGTCTATCTGGGGGGGGTGTGTTGGCCTGGAATCTGAAATCTGCCCTGACTGAGCTTTCACCTCTCACAAAAGAGGACAGAGGTAAGAGGCGGGACCATTGTTCTTCCTGGCAGCATCAAATAGCCTCGCAGCATGCGACTGGGTGTCACTTTTATCCTCTTTCCCACCCTCTTTTCCACTGAATGTGTTAGTTTTTCAACTCCTCTAATATTACAGTATCTGGCTCATGCTAGTGTTTTTTCGCTCCGACTTTATTGATTCATCTCGGCTGTCACGCGAGTCAAAGGGATTCGAGTTGCACTTGTTTGTTCCATTTGTTAATGTTTAGCAGGGAGGCTCTTTTTATATTTGCATTGCAGCATTGTTGAAAAGAAAGCCTCGATCTGGGCCACAGACTGTGTGTCAGTCAAAACTAATAAAAGATAGCAAGGCAGACTCTGTTGCCACGTTATAGGTTTTTTTGCCTTTCTCTCCAGAGCAGCAGGGAAAGCCAGTTGGCAGAAATAAACCAGAAGTCCGTTTTTATTTCTCCATATGAAACAAATCATGTTTTAGAGTTCTCCAGCATGTCCGGCCCTGGCCAGAATGAGCACTCTGAAGTACTAAATGAACAGAATGAGAGGGTTTTTAGGGGCAATACTCGGGCTCTGAGCCGACGTAGTTTCCCCTGCTTCACTGAACTGGCCTGAACTCTCTATGCCAGGGCCCTGGGGAGGCTGGAGGCATTCCCGACTTCACTCAGAGCAGCCATTGAAGCTCTTTGCAAAAGTGGCAGCTCCACAGGCGTGTAGATGCGGAGCAGGGCCAGGACCATGGATGCAAGATGACACCCAGGCTGTTGATTATTTTCAAAATGGCTCTGTGATCTCTGTAGCATTTTACACCTCACAGTAGGAGATCTGGTCAAACATCTGAGATGTGATGGTGGCAGACCATATTTCAGACCCCTGAGTCAGAGGGATCTTGGGACCAAAACTGTAAAACTCACCCCATGCTTTAAGCTGCAGGCATAAGCTAAGAGCTGCTACCAAACACTGGGCTGTTTATTTTTTTTAGCTTCATTTTTTTTCCTCATGAAAGCAGCATGGAATTCAGTTCAGGTAAGGTTTCAGATGAGAATGAAATTGCTGGGGTTATACATGATACAAACTGCACGAATAGCTTTGTTGATGGGTCACAAAAGACTTTGGAGATCAGCTAGCCCTGAGGGAGAAGGGGGTAGCGGCTTTTGCACAGGGTTTGGCTTTCGCACTTGTTTCACACTTAGCTCTCTTGCAGGTGTCCTGTCTAAAGAACATTATTATTCACATGTTAAGTGAAAGAGAAAGGCTAGCTGGCGGGAGGCTCAGCTGCTCCGCTGTTGCCGTCTGTTACCCAGACATGTCTATCACCCCTGGCTGCACCTCGCCTCTCCTTGGCCTTGTCTTCGTCCTATTCCGCCAGACAGCTGGGATTCCCATTGCTGAATTTTGTCTCTGCTGTCACTCTTGAATTTGGTCCTCCGACTATCTTCTCTGGGATGGTGAGCCCTCTCTGTTGAGTGTGCTCTTCATATTCACGGATTCTTGATCCGATTTGATGAAGCTGAAATCTAAATTATTATGGAAGGGTCACAAATGATCTCCTGATGCACAAGATATTTTTATTTGGAGAAATGTGGTACAGAGTGTTGTGGCACGTCTTGTGAAATCAGTATCCCTTGGAAATTTGCTCTCTTTGTCCTGCCTGTCAGTGACCAAGAGATCCCTTTTCATCATTCGGCATAGGAGCAGTCCAAACACAGAGCAGATGCAGCATAAGGCACTATTTAGAGCGACAAAGACCCTTGCTTGGGTAACAGCTCAAATTCACCCTCATACAGATGTGGACAAGGCAATCATGTTGACAGTGATGCATAGCCATTGCCATCTGGACAGAGTACAGGGTGTGTGTGTGTGTGTGTGTGTGTGTGTGTGGAATGGAGTGGAGTATAGGGCTTGTGTGATGCACGGATGTGGTTTTAGTAAAGGACATGGCCTCTTATGCAAGTTCTCCCTCTCATCAGTTGTGCATTCCAGGCTTTGTATACTCCAGCTTCCCAGTGGCTTCACACTTCATCTGCGTTTGCCTCTCTGACTTGTGGTGTGGAGTGATTCCATTTGACCTCCTTTATCTTTTCCCCAGCATCTTCCATTTCTGTTCTCAATTAGGTTGATTGTTGTGTTGAGAACAGCCTCGCATATGGCAGTTGAACAAGGAATGAACTGCTCACAAGGGTCTATTAGGCAGCTCGATATGTTCTTTGGTTTTCTTTTTCTGGGGACTCTTTCCCATCTGAAATGTAGGCGAAGAGGTGGTTTGCTTGAGGACAAAGACCAAAAATGAACCAATTCCCACCTACCTCAAAGCACTTATTACACTCTGCGCTGCACCACGCTCCCTCTGGTCCTTCAGGACTGCTCCACCATATCTCAAGGTACAAGGAAGGTACACACCCAGACTCCTTCGAGAAGCACCTGGGTGGTGAATGAGCTTCCTCTGAACAGCTGACACTGGCAAAGGACCTACCTCTCCATGAAAACCTCCCAACCAAGGTTTTAGACTGATATTTTTAGTCTGTGACCTAGTGAACGATTCATTGATAGAAACATCAGACCACTCTTGTAAGTCACTCTGGACAAGGCTGCTCAGCTGCTGTCTGTGGCTGTGTGTTGTCTAATGACCTGGATGTCTGTGTAAGCAGCCGAACAATGAAGCAAGTTGCATGGGATAGTGCGATAAAACAGCATTCCTCTTCATGTTCAGAATGAGGCACTCAGGGACACTAGCATATACACACATGTTTTCAGGACCACCAGTGTTTGCAGAAATAGAGAATCTGATAGGGCATGTATATGTTTATTCACATAAATATTAGGCGTCAGTGGCTACAGTGCAACACAGTTCACTTGTAAATATTTAGATTTTTTTTGTCCGTAACTAATTCTTAATATCATCTATAGCTTCTCTGATGAACTCATTGTTATCTGCATAAGAAAGAAGGATGTTGGTCTTCCTGTGTTGAGACATTTCTGAACATTGCCACCATTTTTCTTTGGTTTTTGGGTGTTTGGTCCATTTGGGTTGGGTGGATCTGTGGTGTAGTAGGTGATAATTAATTGCTGGAGTAAACTTAAACCAACATTATTATGACACGATCACACAGTTGATCTGCCGATCTTATTTCTTTCTTTTAGCAATCAACTAAGCCTGTTTTCCAGTACACTGATGTTCATCTTGCCAGCAGAATGGAAATCAACTTATGGGACATTTTCAATCAATTTAAACAAATGAATGATTTTCTGGCTTGCGAGTCTGATATAAAATAAGTCAGAACTCTGAGATGTGTGTTGGATAGCCTTACACAGATATTTAGTGGTTGAAGATGACACTTTCACATTTTCACAAACACTTGGGGGATCTCAGAGAGCAGAAATGGGTTTGATATCAACATTTACTTTGAAGTAATGTTATGTGAAAAAAATGAAAGTATTTTCCCTTGTCGGCTAGATATAAACAGACATACTTATAGAAAAAAAATAGAAATTCTTGAAGTCCTGAGCATCTACTTTTCCGGTGAGGCATTAATCACCACTGTGGAGTGTGGCATGACAAACAAATTCAACATGAGCCACACAAAACAGACGCAAATCCCATTTATTGGCTTCTGGTAAATTAAACACACAAATTGAATAAATTACCTGTGATGCTTCATTGTTGGCATTTAAAACCATATTGACAGGTTTTTAATAGATAGAATAGCTGATTCACCATTTCTTATTCTATTTTTTTTTTTAATTCTTACAATTCCAGGGACACAGCAGTTGAGCAATGAAATCTGTGTAGCATGTTACCCCCCTCTTCCATTAATTCATTGCTTTGGAACGTGGATGATGCGCACCTTAGCAGAGCGAACACTCAACTCTGTGTTGTTTTTCATTGATTCTTGCATGTCAATTGCAACGCTGACCTTAACATGATTGCCTTACAAATTCGCACATGTTCTTTCCACAAATGTTCATTTTATTTCCACGGTTTCCATGGTAACAGCCCCTACTCGAGCCGTTCCTGTCGTGCAGAAACGCCGGTGTTTGTGGCCTCCCTGCTGCTCTTCTTCCTATGGGCCCTTCGAGCTCTTCTCCGCATCCCCTCACGCACGGCAAACATTCATATTATGCGACTCGTCTGCCAGCTGAGGTGCCTGCTTTTGTCTTGACGGCCCGATTGAATGATATTTCAATTTCGTTTGTTTGCCTCCGTTGCTGCTACAATACTGAGGATTGAGTGTTCTTCGCCTGAGTGGAATTATGTGCTCAGATCGCCGCCTCGGTGGCCTTGGTGCAGCTCGCTGCGGATCAGTGGGGCGGACAGGATGTTTGAACAGGATGCTGCAGGTTTTAATGTAAACTCAGCGATGAGCTAAATCTTTTAATAAACACACAGGGCTCGTAGGCTGAGGCCGAGGAACATCTGGTCTCGCTGTGCAGGCTTTATGTTTACGCTAGCCAGGAGCTCAACATCTGTGCTGTGCAATTAGAGCTCCTTTTCTTGCATATATTGGAACAAAGAATGCAGAAATGATAATAAAATTCCACATTAGCCTTGGCTGTGGTACATGAGCAGGGTCAGGAAAAAAAAGTTGCACCATTTTGAGGTGTCTGTTGGGGGGAGAAACTGTAAGGCCTTAGAAATGTATCAATATGATGATTTTTAGAATAAAAATAAGAATATTATTAACATAGTTTTTTGTCCTTTTTTAGGCACTATTGCTGTGCTAGAACTTTGTTAGCAGAACCAAATATTGTATAGAGCCAACTAAATAGAGAACTGTTGTGAAAACTTGGGTTTTGATGCATTCATGCCACATTATTGCTCACTACTACCTTAAGGTTCTCCAGGGGAGATTTTACTTTTCAGAAAAGTTAAAATATTTAACAGATACCTGATATAGTTTTCTAAAAGGTTGTGAACATTTTCCCAAAAGTAGTCCCTTTGCT
The DNA here is from genome assembly GCF_019097595.1 of Hemibagrus wyckioides. Lineage (NCBI taxonomy): Eukaryota > Metazoa > Chordata > Actinopteri > Siluriformes > Bagridae > Hemibagrus > Hemibagrus wyckioides. The sequence continues at coordinate 5,800,700 of NC_080719.1, forward strand.
GTTCAAGTTTTCTGAATAATCTTTAAGGATTCCATCACAACTAAAAAACCATGTAGGTTGCTTGCTAGAAACTTGTTCTGACTTATTTATTTATTTAATTTATGTTTTACCATCTCTATATCTTTCCCCATTGTGTTTTGGTTTTATGTCAATGCCCTTTTGTCAAACAGAGACTTTTGTGATTTAGCCAGCCAGGGTTAAGGACCTTGATCAAGGGCCCAACAGTGGCAGCTTGCAGATGCTGGGGCTTAAACCCCACCTTCTGATCAGCAACCCAGCAGTTTAACAGTTTGAGCCAACACTTTCCTAAAACTAGCTACGACCCTTGAAGAAAACGAGAGAACTCGAAGCAAACCTGCACAGACCATGGACAGAACATGTGCTCAGGATTGAATCTAGGGACACTGGAGATCTACACAACCCCAGCTTTCCTTAAATATACACTACCAGTCAAAAGTTTGGACACACCTTTTAATTCAGTGTTTTTTGTTTAGGGATTTATTTTCTACATTCTAGAACAATACTGGAGATTTCAAAACTATGAAATAACACACATGGACTTCAGTAATCCATATGTAATGACAACAAAAAACAGTCAGTTGTTATTTTAAGACACGAAGGTCAGGTGTTCTGGAATAGTTCTTGCAAGAGCAGTATTGTCAAGTGTATTTGCAAAACCCATCAAGCACCATGATGAAACTGGCTCACATGAAGACCATCCCAGTAAAGCAAGACCAAAACTGACCTCTGCTGCAGAGGAGAAGTTCATTTAGAGTGACCAGCCTCAGAAATCACCAATTAACAGCACCTCAGATTAGAGCCGTTATGAAGGCTTTACAGAGCATCAGTAGCAGACATATCTCAATATCAACTGTTCAGAGGACATTATTGTGTATTTCGGCCGCCTTCAGCATTGTTTTACAATGTAGAAAGAAATACTATATATTCACTTTTTGTTTATATATACAACACATTATGTATTGTGCTTCTTTCTCAATACATGTGTCAATACATCAGCCAAAGAATGACTGTCTGTCCAAATCAGACTGATCTATTCCTTCCGTCTGGGAAGAAATAAGTCCCTAGTGGCTCTTTTTTTTGACAGGTGAAATGGTCCATTTGTCAACATGACAATTATTTTAGCAATAACTGTATCTTTACACTTCTAATTAAACCTCAGATCAGAACACATTTTATATTGCTGGCTGTGGCTCTTCCTGAACTGGGGGGCTTTGGGTAGTCCTAGTGTTCTCATGTGCAATCGGATGGAAGGAAAGAGGGAAGATGAAAGGAACCATACTCAAAATGGAACCCATCCTCATCTGGGCTACATCAGAGAGGTTGATTATAATAGAATTCTCCTTCTATAACTCTATTCTATTACTAAATGGTCTCATGTTCTTCTTTCGGCTTTTCCCTTCAGGGGTCTCCACAGCGAATCGTCTCTCTCCACCTATCCCTATCTTCTGCATCCTCAACACTTGCACCTGCTAGCTTCATATCCTCATTTATTACATCCATATACCTCCTCTTTGGCTTTCCTCTTTGCCTCCTGCCTGGCAGCTCCATGTCCAACATTCTCCTACCAATATACTCATTCTCCCTCCTCTGAACATGTCCAAACCATCTTAATCTGACCTCCCTAACTTCGTCCCCCAAATGTCCAACATGAGCCGTCCCTCTGATGTACTCGTTCCTAATCCTGTCCAACCTTGTCAATCCCAAAGAGAACCTCAACATCTTCAGCTCTGCTGAAAAACTGCCACTGCCGGGCTCCTGAGCAAGGCCCTTAACCCTCACTTGTATAGAAATGAGATAAGGGTGTTTGCCAAATGCCAGAAATACAAAACACCATTTTCTTTTGTAATAGGGCAGTCTAACAGTTCCCTCGTCTTCCTGCCAGTTGCAGATCAGTTGTCGCAGAAGTGTGACAGGTTTATTCTCCTCACAGCATCTGTCACTTCTGACAAGAATCTTCCAACATGTGTAAAATCTTGCTTTTGTAAAAATGCCCTAGAGGTGCTAAACAAATGGGTGGAGAGAGCGAGAGAGAGAGAGCAGGTTGACGTTCTCTCTGAAGAGACCTCCGCGTGGGAATATTGTGTCGTGCCATGTTATCATTTCACTTTGCCGCTTCAGGAAAGTAACACAGAATATAACCCATGGGTACATGCTGCCGTTTATCCTCTGGGAAATGTATTGCCACAGTTCAAGAGAGAGAAATGAAGAACACAGCTGTCTACAGGTTTCATTTCAAGCAAAGAAACAATTTGATTGTGTAATAGCGATTTGGAAGGGAACGGAAAGGTATTTTAGCAGTGCATGTCTGTTACATTCAAGTTCGTCATTCTTGGAAAGTGTGGTTTCTGCTTATCAGTTTAAAGAATTCATTCAGTCACCTTTAATTCCTGTGTTGTCCTGGTCAGGGAACACTGGGTATAGGGTGGGATTGGATGGCAGCCTATCACAGAACACCATGCAGACAGGGAAACATCTCAGATTAGGTGTACTTCACCTAAAGAAAGAAGACGACTCTGTCACTTATACTTTATAGCACAGTGAAATGCTTTTCTTTGCATATCCCAGCTTAGGAAGTTGGGGTCAGAGCACTGGGTCAGCCATGATACAGTGCCCCTGAAGCAGAGAGGGTTAAGGGCCTTGATCAAGGGTCCAACAGTGGCAGCTTGGAGATGCTGGGGCTTGAACCCCACCTTCCAGTCAACAACCCAAAGCCTTAATTATTTGAGCCAACACCTGTCCCCTTAACTAGCTACCACTGTATTTTAAAGAAGAAAACCAGAGAACTCTAAGCAAACCTACACAGACCCTGGACAGAACATGTGCAGGGACACTGGAGATCTTAATCGGGGACCCTGAAGATCTTAATGGGAGCAGTGTTTTTAACATTTACTGTTATTCATATTGTCTCAACAAGGACTTCTTTTAACGTAAATAAGGTTTGCTGTGAACAGTGTAAGAAAGTTTGTGCTAGAATCGAGTTTCTTGGGAAAAGCAATACTACAAAATTCCTTAAGGATTCTTTGACCAATACTTGAGAGTTCTTTGCTTGGATCTCCTGAAAAGAAGGGAAATCCTTTGTTGTACAGATCCACATGGAACCTTAAAGGGTTTCTCCATAGGGACTACCCTAAGATCTCTAAAGGTGCATTGATATGGATGCTTTTTAACTGTTTACCTCCAGTGCTTTTACAAGGACAGTAATCAATCAGTTATTGGATTATTTAGTGGTCATGTAAACTGGATTCTGGAGTCTGATTAAAGCTGTTGTTAAGATTGGAAGTCCAGTAGGGGATTCGGCCCACTTATTGGGTTATCTGATGAAAATATGGTAAAAGAGGTGTCTTCTGGTCCGCACTTCCAAGGTGGTAACTAACAACACGGTTTTTGTTTGTTTTTCTTAAATTGGAGACGACTAAAAATATTAAGAATACTACAATTTGATTTTTTTTTTCATCTGTATGTGAAAGCTCATCCATATTCCAGTCAGCTATCTTGAGCAGGAGATGGTGCAGGTAAAGTACAAGAGTGGCCTTTGTGTTTATTTGCATATGTCCCTAGTCTTTAGGAAGGTATATCATTAGTTTGGCTCATTAAACGGATAGCGAAGGCATTGTTCTTGGTATCTGAACCATCATGAAAGATGGCTCAGTGTTATCTCCACTCTTCAGATCTCTAGCTGTCACTGGGCAGCATACACCATCAGCACCATCTAACAAAAGGGCATTTTAACCAGTCACTAAATCACTCTATTTAACAAGGAGAGCAGAATGCAGGTTATGTAAATGCATTTCATTATGCCTGCTTTAATGTTAGAGGGTCTTGTTTGGCAGAACAAGGGCTGACCGTTTTGGTGGTTTTAGGACTTGTAAAGAGCGGATGACAGTCACACAGCGAGTAGCCCTGATTACCTGGGACCTTACTGTAACCTGTCTGGGATTGTAGGGAATGAGCAGTTTTCTCCACAATAATATACGAAAATTCACAGTGGCCTATTACCATGCTATTTCCAGCTTCTAATAGAACAAACCCTGCATCCTGCCATAAAATATGCAACAGTGCATGTAAGACTCATGAAATATGCAGCAGGTAGGGAAGGTGACGGTCAGGTCTCAGGCTGACTTTACTATGAACTGGGTCACATCCTGGTTGGCTGTCTTTCTTTCACTTGCATTCATATTAATAGAACAATAAGACATGAAGCTTGGAGATCTTTGTAATTTGGACTGGAGCCATATTAAGATTGCGTGAACCTGGTCATGAATATTGCATGAAGGTAAGCAGGGGGCAACTTAATCTGCTCATTTTAGGGAGTGAGAAAGAAAGGAGGCGGATTTATTTACCCTTGGGAGCTTGGAGGCCCCTGTTCCTGATCTTATGAGCTTTAACGTCCAGAGCTCCAGCTCTCCATTGCGATTTTGCTCTTCTGTGTTTTCGCCGCAGCAACAGATTTATCTGCTCATAGCTGAGTTTAATGGCTTCAGTAAATCGGGCTCGGTGGAGTCACACTCGTGGGGCTTTGTGCCTGAAAAGCCCACCTTGGAATGGAAGGGGATGTTTGGCCACCCGCCTGTAAATATTCTAGAGGTTTTTTAATAGCCGTCTGCTTCCTCAAACGACCAGTTAAGGAGTATACAGAGAGTCCAGGGAGAGGCTGATCATAGCCAATGGGCTCCGGCTCAGTGGGACAGCTGAGACCTAATATCCTAATATTTTTCTCTAATGGTACATGTCCTCTTGCGAATTTAGTTGCCGTATGCCACCATCTCTGCATGTACCTGGTGGGTTGTACCTTCTATGGCATTTTTAGAGGGCCTGGTTAAGGTCGTTCACAAAGTAAACAATCTTTTGGTACTATGTATTTTAATTCAATGGTATTTCAGTGCTTACGATGATGCAATTAAACTGTAGGCATGAAACTACCAAGCGTGTGCTATAGTAAGCATTAACCAGCAACCTAAAATGTTTCATATGGTTTAAAATTTCAACAAAGCAATCTGTCTTATCATGCTTAGGACGTCCTTGTTGGAATATATCTATTATTTTGCATTTGGTGAATCAGAAGTGTGGTACGCAATAATACTGGACGCAATAATACTGCCACATGCTAAGCCGCATCCTTTGTGCACTGCATCGATGCAGCAGGGTCGTAGTTACAGGATGCTTTGCAAGTTTCATGGGGTCCCCAAAAGTCAGGCCACTTGAGTTTGAGAAATCTCAAACTGCAGGAACTGCGATGAATCACTGATGGGCAAAAGTGGATAGGTGCTGTTTTTAGAGTCAAGGTTTATATCAAGTAACCTGGAATCCTAAGTGGCTGCATTGCTCATGCTTTTCAGTTCCAGTGTTCCCCTCAGATCCTGCAGAGCTCACACAAGTGGACATGTACCGTCATTGGACTGTCAGTAAAGTGTTTGGCATCTGGATTTTAAGAAACATTCATCTAGGCTTGACTCAAAGCAGCTGCCTACTCTCCTTCCAGTCCTTGTTATGCTACTGTGCATGTGGCGTCTATTTCACTGAGAGGTCTCCTTCAATAATGCGTATTGGACGAGGCAGAATTGCCTCTCTCAGCGGAGTCCTGATGGTAAACAACGATGTGAGCTGCCTCTAATGCAGTCTGCTGCACTGAAATCACTCAAGTGCCCAGCCAATAATCTCTGATCGTTTGGTCGATGCACACACACTGAACTTCTTCCGAGTTGGGAGCGGGGAAGGTGTGTGTATGAACCCTGATCCAGGTTGGGGTCAACTGACCAAGCGTGATGTCTTGTGCGGTTGTGAGCATTACTTTATATAAAATGCAGTCGATCTTCCATGGGCTTGCGTTTGTGTGTGAGGTCCATCTCCGGATATAGGCTTCATTCCCATGTTGCGTCCAAACCGCTGTTAGGAATCATTGCATAAATGTTTCTCTTGGACCGTCCAGTAGGAAACACTCGGACAGCGGAGGAAAAAAAATAACAGCAGGCTCAGTGTTCCTCCTGATGCCGAAAGTCGAGAATGACGTTTGCGTACTATAATGAAGTGCAACAAGCCATGTCTGGAAGTTTTTCCTTTTCCTTCCAACAAACCAAGTCCTCCATATTGGGAAGTAGGAGTTGTATATGAAGGATGCTCTTTGCCCCATGTTTATCAAGGGATTAGATTTTCTGTAAATTTCCATAGCTTGGCTATGCCAGAGGAGCTAGAGTGGAATTAAAGTCATAAAAAATCTTTGTTCAAATCTCATCCATATTGGGAAGTAGGAGTTGTATATGAAGGATGCTCTTTGCCCCTTGTTTATTAAGGGATTAGATTTTCTGTAAATTTCCATAGCTTGGCTATGCCAGAGGAGCTTGAGTGGAATTAAAGTCATAAAGAATCTCTGTTCAAATCTCTGGAAAGTCAGAAAACCAGGTGATATGATCGTTCTCTCTCGGTGTGCTTAGAAAACCATGAAAGGCCACAGAATGTGAGAAATCTGCTCATATCTGCACCCATCATATGCATAATAAGTAGTGATCTTGTCAATGAATTTGCGAACGGTGATTAAGTAGAGGCAATCGTATTAGCCGCGGCGCTCGGCACTCCTCCCGTCACTGGAATAATGGAGAATGATGAAGTCGGCTTTCAAGCACCGCCCTGACGAATCTGAGCTAATGATCTCCGCAGCACAGTACAAGAGGAAAAAAAAAAAAAAGAGAGTCATAGTTCTATGCAAAACCACTTTTCCTGCACTATATCTCACTATAGCCCGACTGCAGACTTGGCTTCATTCCCAGCTGGAGCGAGATCACCTTTCAGACTTTATTTTAAAGGCTTTCTTTGAAATTCCATAGGTGAGCTCCATTTACTGGCCCAGTGTGAGACACTTCCTGTGTAACTTCATGCATTTCATGACTACTTTCTGGACTTACATGAAAATCCTTTGCCTTCATGGTCATGTGCAGCTTTTCTATAAATCAGAAGATAAGCTGATGAGGTTTTTATTACAGATTTGTGTCATCGTCCGCGCAAGGGGTGGCATGTAATAATAAATATGAGGTTTATTCAATTAACATTAATTACTAAAGTATAGCTTAGTGATGCATTATTAAGTCTTACATTTCCAATCATTGAAAGGTCTCTATATGGAAGGCACAGAGAGACAAACTAAACAAAAACCCTAGAATTATTAGTATGGAAATTGTGCACAACAAACAATATTTTGAGCAGATTTCTATAGTCGGGACAACAAAGAGGACCTACTTTTTTTAAATTCTATTTTTCTATTCTACATTTTATGACATGGACAGTTATAAAGCATTTCACAAGACTGTGTATGGTTGTTTGTGACAAAATTTAGTATAAAATTGACTAAAACATTGAAAACTGGATTAACTTAATTAACTATTTATTTTATTATTGTTATTTTACCAGTTTAATCAGCTAAATTAATATACTTTGTTCACATCTGGATAGCAACACCTGCTGTTTTTCTTTCTCCAAATATATTTTAAATGTATTATTATTTAAATTAAAACCATTAAGTTAAATTAATAATCTAATTCATTCATTCATTAATTATTTTCTATAAAATAAAATGTATTTTTTTTTATTTAATTACTTATTTTCCATAAAATTAAATAAATTTATTATCAATTAATTAATGTATTTATTTTATTTTATTTTATTTTAGGTTATTTTATTTTATTTGTGCTTTGTTTTTTCCATGCTGATCGATATTCAATGTGAACAATTTAATCAAGTGCAGTTTCTGGACTTTTTCAGCGATTAGTTGACATTTATTTCTGAATATTGTTTGGAATGTTTTCCAGCCTCTCAAGACTTTCTCATGAGAATAACTTTTGGTCAGGTTTAGTTTCTGTCTTTGTGTGTAACGGTTTATCCAGGCTTTTTTTCGAGCACTGGAATTGACTACACACACACCGGGAAGCTGTTTCTTTTATTTTGTGGTGTGTATAGAGAGGTGTTTGTGTGTTTGTGCATCGTCAGCAGTAGAAGCTGGGTGTTTCAGTGGGAGACGAGGCAAAGCGGCGGTTTATCGGCACATCGACTCCGTTTCTACGAGCTGTCCTCAGCTCCTGTGCTAAAGCCAGGAAAAACAATTAAATGCCCCTGCTGTAGTCACATTGTAATAAAATCCATAGAATTGCCCTGCATTCCATCCATACACTTCCATCTCTAATTGAAGGTGCCGTGTTGGCCGATGGGAATTAAATTGGTTTCTATGCACGTTCGCAAAATAATTACTCAGACGTGAAAGAGCCAGAAGCATGAACAGTCTCGGTTTCATTAATTAATATTGTGAGTCAGGTCTTATAGAGGTGTATCAGTACATGACATCTCGGTTGTTGTTGTTGTTCAGCAGTGTTTCATTTCTCTCTAATCTCTAACGTTCTGTGTTCTCTGTGTAGGTACACCTCGTTTCTCTGGGCAGCCCGAGACGGCATCTGTGCATCTCGGGGACACCCAGGTGCTCAGCTGCGAGGTCAACGCCGACTTGGTGAGCTTTATTCGCTGGGAGCGTGATAAGGAGCCGGTGCTACTGGACCAGAGAGTGTACATGCTACCCAGCGGTGCTCTGGTCATCAGCAATGCCACGGAGGTGGACGCAGGGCTGTACCGCTGCGTGCTGGAAAATGCAGGACCTACCAAGACCAGCGACGAGGCTGAGCTCCAGATCCTGCCTGGTAAGGATTAGAAGCCGAGCGCAATGTTAGAGAATGTTTAACGTTTGTCCAGCTCCCCTAGTACAGGCCTTACATAAGGACATCTTAAAATCACTAATATAGTCTGTTGTTTTTGAGCTCAGAATTTATAAAAATAGCCCACAAACTTTAAACAAAAATGTACACATCATAAAGGGCCCCTGTGAGTCTGCTGTCTTTAATAGTGAATTTCTTCACATTCTGCATGACTCTCACTGTGATGGAACGCACCGGTGCCACCTCACAGCTCCAGTATGGAAAAACAAGCTATTCTGTCTTGACACACTCTCCACATGCATCCATGTTTCCACCAAGCTCTCCTGTTTTCTCCCATCTGTGTCTGTGTCTCTCTGTGTGTGTGTGTGTGTGTGTTTGAGAGAGAGAGAGAATGTGTGTTTGTGAGTGCATTGTGTGTGTGTGTGTGTTTGAAAATGTGTGTGTGTGTATTTGTGTGTGTGTTGACCTGCAGTCCTTCCAGGTTATATTCCCACTTTATTGTTCCTGGGAAAGACATCAGCTCCATAAAGCAAAAGATGAAGCAAAAGATGGAGGAATGAATGAATGAAACTAAGTAAGGAATGAATGAAGGAACGAATGAATAAAGGAAGAAATGAATGAACAAAGGCGTGAAGGACTGAATAAAGGAGTGATTGAAGGAACAAATAAATGAATAAAGCAACGAATGAAGGAGTGAAAGGAATGAATGAAACTAGAAAGGAATTAAGGAAGGGAGTGAATGAGGGAACGGATAAATGAAGGAGCAGATGCAGGAACGAATGAAGGAGGGGATATGAATGAAGGAGTGAATGAAGGAATGAATGAATAAAGGAAGAAACGAATGAAGGAATGATTGAAGGATTGAGTGAAGGAATTAATGAATGAAGGAACGAATGAATAAAGGAAGTAACAAATGAAGGAATGATTGAAGGAGTGAGAAAACAAATAAAGGAATGAGTGAATAAAGGAAGGAATGAATGAAAGCATGAAGGAAGGAGTGAAGGAAGGAACGAATGAAGGAGTGAAGGGAGGAATGAATGAATGAATAAAGGAAAGAGTGAAGGCGAGAAGAAAGGAACAAGTGAATGGAGGAGTGCATGAACAAACAAACAAAAACGAATGAATAAAGAGACAGACGAGTGTTGTTGAACTTTTTTGATCAGTCAGACCAATATGATGTGTGAATTATGCTGAAGCACGGACTCTGCACCTGAAAGCCAATCTCTCCTGAACATTCTTCATCAAAGTAAAGTAGAAAACAAAACAGGTTTGACTTTTCCAGAGAAAAACATACAAGCTCTTAATGAAAAGAAGGGGTAAAGCGAGAGATTAGGGTTTGGTCTCCTGCAGGCACTGAGCTCTCTACAGGGTTATCAAAGAGAGCAGCGTAATTCATCCTCCACCAAAAGAAGAGCTGAATTCCTCGGTGGCAGATCTTCAGCATGCAGCGTTATTTACGGAGGCATTTCAGCTCCAAGAGCTGAGTAAGATATTAGAGGACATAAATCAGGCTAAAAAAATGCTGTCACCCAGAGCCGTTATCTCAGAATATATGTCGCAAGAGCTAGGATGCATATTGCAGCGTGATGCAGCCGCGCTCCAAGCAGTGGAAACTGCGATAACCGAATGCTTTCCTCTCCGCAAAGTTAAACAAACTCTTGGCAGTCCGGTTCAAAAAACACAGACAAAGACTAATGTCCCTGTTGATGACCTCAAACATGAAGGTTTCCGAAGGTCAGGAGGTCAAGCAGGGCTTTTCTTTTAGACGTCAGGAGCCTTTGGTCACTCAGGACTCCACTTCATCCATCAAAACCAGAGCGTCTGATCTGTACTCGTGTTTGACGCTCGTGAATCGAAGACGGTGTCGGAAAAATAAAACGATGAGGGCATCGAAGATCTTAATGTAGAAGAAGAAGTTTATTGCAGCGTTGACAAAATACACGAAGTACTTTTGGTTCATCGGAGTCAAAAAGAACGCAGGACAAATCTTGCTCAGACATTTTATATCGTCTGTGTTTTTATACTTTGTGTACTGTCTTTTATACTCTGTAATTCAAATGAGTTTCACTTTAAATGTAAAGCGAGTGTAAGAACTGAGTGACAACGGATATTATCGTCTAGCCGGATGTCTTTAAATGATAATCACGGTCACGTACACCTCGGCTTGGTGTTATGTCGTTATCATCCAAATGGTCAGGCAATACTAAATGGTCACATATGGTCCTTGATGTCCTGCTGCCACTCCCATACTAATAATTAATTGGATTAAATGTTTGGTATGGCTGCTTTAAGCCAATGTAAAACTACTATACAGATAAACTGAACTGAATTAAACATATTTCTATATCATATCCAAGCCTCTTTGGGAATGAGCTACTGTGGAGTGGTCTTGCAACAGCTTTGGCTGATGATGTCACACAACACGTCTAGGCCCAAATCTGGGAAATATCGGTGATAATTAACAAAAGAAATAAACGAAAACACAGTCTCTGCCAAATATTGAGGAGTTTGATTGATTTTTGCCTTCATTTCTGTCATGGCAGAAAGGCTGAATCCTGGACAGACTGATATTATGAACACAATCCCACTGAATCAATATCAGGCACATCAATATATGCCTACTATTGTAATGTCATTTATTTATTTCTCTGAGAGGATGTTTTCTACCTGAAGAAAGCAAAGCAGCTTTTACATGTAGATTCAAAACATTTTCTTCATTAGCTGCAACTTTAACTGCTGTCAGCTTTTAATAACTAAACAGCTATGAAATTGATGTAACGCTATGTTGTGAAGAAATACAGCCTCACTGTCTGTGCTTCATGAACCCTGATTAGAGAATCATTGGCGTAGCGGACGTTAACTAATTGCTTCACAATAAGATGAAATAAAATAAAATCTTTTATACACCTTACAAAGGTGATGTGAAATTATAAAAGAATATTATAGACACTTAAAAAGACTTAACATAAAGGATAGCCATCTGTTATAAATAAATAAAATTATAATAATAATTAAAAAATAATAATAATTTACATCTCATAAAAAATATACAATTTTAACATTTTTTTAAATAAACTTTTTCAAATAATACAAATATTAAACAATATTCAAAATTTATTTTATTTTATTTAGAATAACAATATACATGTATTTAGAAAAAATAAACATCATAAAAAAATTTTAAAAAATCCCCAGATGGCATCCAGATGTAAAAGTTTCTAATGATAAAAATCGTTAGAGATTTAATTTTCTTGTATGACGCTGATGTTATTAGTGAACACCGTGGGGAAAAAAATAATTTTTAATACACTATGTTTGAGCTTTGTAATGTGGATCTGGGGGAAAAAGCTTCTCAGAAACAGCAAGACGAATCTGTGCTGCATTGAACTGACATTTTCGGTGTTTGATATTTTTCTTTTTTCTTTTTTTTTTAATGCTTCCTGTAGTGTAGAAGCGACACTGGGACATGCAAAAATAATAGTAAAAAAAAAAAAGAATTTTAAAATTTCTTGTGGAAATGACAAACTGTGTGGGGTTTTTTGGTCTCTTAAAAAAAAAAAAAAAATGAGAAGGCTTGTGAGGGAATAAATGCCAGACATTATGTATACATTTATAAGACATTACAATACTTACTTATTAATTCATAACTTACATCATGGACATACCAATTAAATGTAGCTATAAATGAAGTATGTTGTTTAATGAATAGAAAAATGTGGGATCTGGTATTAGAGAAATAAAACGCTTTGTTGTTTTCCTGTAACTTTATTTATTTATTTACTTACTTACCTGTTTATTTCCCTACTTACTTACTTGCTTATTTACTTAGTTACTTACTTACCTATTTACTTACTTACTTATTTACATACCTATTTACTTACATATTTACTTAATTGCCTACCAATTTACTTACTGACTGACATACCTACCTATTTACTTACTTACGTATTTACCTACTTCCTTCCTTCCTTCCTTAATTACTTGCTTACCTACCTATTTACTTAATTACCTATTTATCTACTTACTTAATTACCTACTTATTTACTTAACTATTTACTTACTTACGTAGTAACTTAGTTACTTATTTATTTGCTTGCATACTTACCTCTTTCTTTCTCTCTCTCTCTCTTTCTCTCTTTCTCTCTCTCTCTTCTCTCTCTCTCAGTAAACATAGTAAAACAGTCATAAAGAACACAGAGGTCAGTCTGTACGTCCAGTTTGTTGTTTTCTCTCATGGACACTTTTAGGAAATGTACTGAATATATGCCGAAGATTCCAAAATCTAAACCTTGATGTTTTACCTGAACTTCAACTCATCCTGCTCTGATTTTCTGTCTGCTGCAGAAACATGGGAGGTGCGGAAGCTGGAGTTCCTCATGCAGCCAGGCTCGGTGTCCAGGGTGGTGGGGCAGAACGTACTGCTCCCCTGTGTGGTGAGCGGATTCCCTGCGGCCTCGGTTCGCTGGATGCGGGATGATAGAGTCATCGATGACGGGTAGGTCCGAGAACGTGTTTACCTGTGTCCAGAAAGATGACGTGCAGAAGATCTTTCACGTCTTCTAGTTAAGTGACAGCCTCTAACGACAAAGCATCGATTTCTCATCGTCTGACATGTTTTACACAAGCAATGAGCTCACCTTCAGTAGCACATGTTTGAGGTGTGTGTGTGTGTGTGGCTGGTGTTGACTTGGCACGATGCTGCAGTCTGTCCCAGCTGCTAGAGTAAATAATTAGAGGGATGGCGCCTGCTCTGAGAGGTGTTAGTGCCATTCAGAATGTGAGCGTGTCTCTCACACACACACACACACACACACACACACACACACACACACACACACTTTTTTTTCCACTATTTCGATTTTTTCAAATAAAAGCTACATACTACATATTATTTTTAATGAGGATATTTGACACTGTACTATTTTGTGAACACACACACTCTGTCTCTCTGTCTTTGTATCTCTCTCTCTCTCTCTCTTTCTCTCATATTTTGTGAAGTTGTTAACACAGGACACACAGACACACACACACTGTAACCCCCCCCCCCCCCCCCCTCAGTCTCTCTCTCTGTTTGCCTGTCTGTCTCTCTTTCTCTTTTGTGAAGTTGTTAACACCGGGCTCTCTCTCTCTCTCTCTCTCTCTCTCTCTCTGTCTCTCCATCTTTCTCTCACAATCTCCTCCTCTCCCTCTCTCTCTCTCTCTCTCTCTCTCTCTGTCTCTCCATCTTTCTCTCACAATCTCCTCCTCTCCCTCTCTCTCTCTTTCCATCTCTCTCTGTCTCTCTCTCGCTCAGTCTCTCTCTCTCTCTCTCTCTCTCTCTCTTTCTCTTATGTGAAGTTGTTAACACAGAACTGTCACATGGTCTTTAGGAAGTATAAAAAAAAAACAGAACAAAAAGAGAATTGAAGCCTTAAGTGGCATTTAAAAACATCTGAAATCTGATCCCCAGAATTCTCAGAGGTCTTAAATATTTTCAGGGTCTGTTTCATACTGTAATAGAAATATGGGCTTGCGTTTGCACTGATCTATCTGTGTAATAACAGTGCGCTTTATGGAAGCGTGTAATTCTCAGCCATTGACTCTGACAGAGGCTGAAAACGCTGCTGGAGTTAAGTGCTATCACACAGCACGGGTGTCCTGTTGCATATCATGACAGTTTGGATTATTTTGGATGACAAAAAAATAAATACGGTTATGATTCGAGTGAACAACCAGTATTATGGATAATGGATATAGTGTATCAGAGCATTTTTTGCACAATTTTCTACACTTATCATTTTGAAAAATATTGATTTTTTTTGTATAAGCCAAATTGTGTATCATAATTATCAGGCAAACAGGATAGAACCATAATTACCTAAACAAAATGTTGTAGTAACTACACTGATCAGGCAGAACATTATGACCACTGACAGGTGAAGTGAATAACACTGATGATCTCCTCATCATGGCACCTGTTAGTGGGTGGGATATATCAGGCAGCAAGTGAACATTTTGTCCTCAAAGTTGATGTATTAGAAGCAGGAAAAATGGACAAGTGTAAGGATTTGAGCGAGTTTGACAAGGGCCAAATTGTGATGACTAGACCACTGGATCAGAGCATCTCCAGAACTGCAGGTCTTGTGGGGTGTTCCCGGTCTGCAGTGGTCAGTATCTATCAAAAGTGGTCCAAGGAAGGAACAGTGGTGAACCGGTGACAGGGTCATGGGCAGCCAAGGCTCATTGATGCACGTGGGGAGCGAAGGCTGGCCCGTGTGATCCGATCCAACAGACGAGCTACTGTTGCTCAAATTGCTGAAGAAGTTTATGCTGGTTCTGATAGGAAGGTGTCAGAATACACAGTGCAGGACGGGTCAGGGTTGTTTTTTGTAGCAAAAGGAGGACCAACACAATATTAGGTGGTGTATTAATATTAGCAGGTGGTCATAATGTTATGCCTGATCCTGTATGTACAAGAACATTACTACGTAAAATGAATATTGTCAAAATATCCAGACTTCACTGGGAAAGTAACTGTAGTGTATCTTGGTGACAAACCAAGTCTCAAGGTTTTTAAAGATGGACAAAAAGGCATTCTTAAAAATTATGTAAAAAGAATAAACCTTTTAAAATGAAAAGAACATTACTACATAAGAATTTTGTCAGAACCATGTAGAGCATCATTATATAAAACAGAATATAGATAGAATCTACACAAAAAACTACATACATCTGCCAAGTGTAGAGATGTGGCAGTTTAGTAGTTTCAGCCATTGGATCAGTTAAGACATTGGTCCACTGATCAGAAGGTTGTGAATTTGAAGTTCCACGTCCACCAAGCTGCCTCTGCTGGGCCCCTGAGCAAGGCCCTTAGGCTCAGTTGTATAAAAACATGAGATGAATGTAAGCTGCTCTGGTTGAGGAAGTCTACCAAATACTGTAAATGTAAATGCGATGCCATAACTCCATAAACAGAATTGTCATAAATACAAACATCATATCCTCATAACATCATAAACAGAATATCACTGGGAATATGTAAAGCATAAATAAACATAATCTAATTAATTACATATGCAAAATGTACACCTCACATTTTATACTTAAAACATAAACTCTGCTGCCTTTGTAGAGGCTTAAATCTGCATTTACATTTGCTAGACACAGTTACATTTTTGTTATTTTATACAACTGAGCAATTTGAGGCGTAAGGGCCTTGCTCAGGGGCCCAGCAGTGGCAGCTTGGTGTACCTGGGGTTCAAACTCGCACGCTTCCTATCAGTAGCCCAACACCTTAACCACTAATCTACTAAACTGTCACCACTAAGCTACCACATCCCTCGTAAAAATCTGCAGGACGATTTCTTCAAATTAAAAAAAAAGTGCATTAATGAAAATCTAAAAGTCATTTAGCAGCTAAAATGAAAAAGAGCCAGGTGAGTAGCAATGAAGAGCAGAGAGATAAAGCTGAAATAAATGTGTGTGAAGATGAGCCAAATATCGACAGGGACTATAATCACTCTCTCAAGCTCTTCTTATGCCTGAGAAAGTTAACATCTTTGTCCTTCTATTGAAGAATTTATAAGCACGTTGGTCCAGTGCTATGAAAACTGCCCGGAGTGCAGAAATGGACCACGTATTAAAGCGCAAATAGTGTTTAACTAAATGTAATTAACAAACAAATACACAGCTAACTGAAACTAGATGGTTACAGACTGGAAAAACATCAGCAGATTTTTCCATGAGGTATCCCTGGTCTTCTTGACCTCGGAGAGCGTGGAAATACGGATGTAAAAGCCAGCTAATGAGCAAACATTACGTTTTTAAAAAAGAAAAAAGCGCAAGACCATTAGAGGAAGGAGTAGGAACAGAACAGTTTTTTTTTTCATTTTCTAATAATAAACCTGGCCTTTTATTCAGTTTGGTATTCTTTACTTCCTCTGCACTGTGGAGGTAAACCTAAGATACAAATTTGCATTAAAGTGTCTCAGTGTGGAATTAAAAAGCATTAAATTAAATTCGCCGCCGTATCCAGACTCCACTTGGAAATAGCTGTATCATGTCTTTGTGACGAGTCAAGTCAAGAAGCTTTTATTGTCATTTTAACCATGTATAGCTGACGCATACAGAGTTACACAGCATACACACTGATACACAGTGAAATGAGAGAACGTTTCTCCAGGACCCCGGTGCTACATCAAACAACACAGAGCTACAAAACGACACAGAGCTAAGGACAGGAAGTGAGTTGTCCTAGCTACATAAAGTGCAAGGTAAAAGACAGTGCAAACAGACAATACAAAACAGTACAGGACAGTTACACGAAATACAGTGAATAGCGCTGACCAGAATACATTCTGTATGTGTTATACGGTACAATGTGCAAAAATCAGAGAACTGTGAACAAAGAGGGTTCTTGTAAACATGTACACTTCTGTAATAGCAACAGTTGGTGCAGTTTGAGATGTGTGCACAAAACAGCAACAGGAGGAATTGAGTAAATGCGCAAAAAAAACACAGCATGTAAACAGTATCTGTTTTTTTTATACAACTTAACAACTGATGCTTAAGAGCCTTGCTTATGGGCCCAGCGATGACCGTTTGGTGAACTTGGGATTCAAACTCACAACCTTCTGATCAGTATTCCAACACCTTAACCACTAAGCTACCACATCCCCATATTGAACTGAATTGGGTGTCTGAGTTTTCAGTTCAATTCTATTTGTATAGCGCCTTTTAAAATGGACAATGGTCTCAAAGCAGCTTTACAAAAGAAGATAAACAGAGAAAAGGGGGGGGGGATAATAATAATAATAATAATAATAATTAAATAAATAAATAAATAAATAAATAAATAAATAAATAAATAAATAGAAATAGAAATAGAAATAAATTATTAAATGAAATTATTAATCTCTTTTATCCTTATAATATGTGATTGAGTTCAGTTCAGTTCACACAGGCGAGTGAGTGTGTCTGAGTTTAAGTCTCAGTGCTATTCAACGAGGCGTCATTATAAACACCTCGGATCTTGCACCACCTACGACTACAAGTTTGCGTACAGCAACATCTCAGATACCAAGGCTTGACTGACAGTTTAAGGGATAAATAATAACCTGCTGTTAAGTGTGTTGTGAATAATACTGTAATATATAATTATAGTATTCATTGCCGGGATTGTCAGTATCCCCAGGGTGTACGCATCTACCAGCTTATTCATTAATTACCAAATGTTCTTGTAGAACAGGAGACACTGGAGGTAATTTTACCAGCAGACATGCCTGTGGCTTCACAGTGTTGATTAAAGGGAAAAATAAAAGAAGACTCCCTCGTCTATGTGTGATGATTATAGAACCGTAGAGGTACGATTCAGAATCGATGCGAGTGTAGGGAAACTGACCGAATGGACTTATCGGTTGCCTTTTGATTAATTCCACAGTGACACTGCTACAGTTTTCTCTCATTTTTATTTTTATATATAACCATAACTACAGAGTCTATTATCATCCTGTACAATATTACTATATTTATTTATTGTTCATTTATTAAAATGTCTCAATTTTCTGAACCTCGAATTCTTGGCTACTGTGTTTCTCATGGAACTTTTTTATCCCCAACAAGGGGAATATTTTTCCCAGTTGGACACATGCACTGGTTCAGATTCGTCCATAATAATAAATCTGAAAATAGTTTCTTATGCTGTCTAACAAGTAGGACAGACTTGGGGAAAACAATGTTATGTAAGAAATTCTGCTTATTTTGCAAAAAAACATAGTGCTTAGAATCCTCAATTCAGTACTGTGGTGAAATCCAGGTGTATCTACTGTAATAATATTGTTTGGAGCAATCCACAATGCTTTCTAATAAACTCTAATAGTCTGCTTATGTCTAATGACAAAATATTTCAAGTGTAAAAAACATTTTACTGCTCTCTGGGGCTATAGAAAAAAAGGTGAATAAATAATGGAATGGAACAACCAGTTTAGTATTAATGATATTTTTTTTGTTGATGCCGCTGTATCACTGAGGTAAACATTTTATGAACACCACCGGTTATCCATAGTAATGTAGTTTGTGTGACTTGGTCACCATCAACATTGCTGCAGTGATTTCAGAGAGATCCCTGTTAATCACAGTAACGCTAACCAATGGCAGGCATTTACAAAGCACATGTATGTAAAAATGGTCAGATAGCAAGATCCTCTAAATGTGTTGCACTGCACGTGGGCAGAAGTTCAATAGGGCATCATCACTGGCATCATGTCTCAGAGGAAGAACATGTTGGCCTTTAGGCTCATTGGGGGTTGTGGTTGTGGAGTTCAAATCCCAGGTCCACCAAGCTGGAGACAGGCCCTTAACCCTGAATATGTAAAATGGGATACATTTTAAGAGCTTCTGGATAAGGGCATCTACCCAATGCCAGAAATGTAAATGCAGTCCTAGCTAGGTGGTAGGAATTGGCAAATGGCCAAATTGGGGAGAATGTTCTTGAGAGTTAGCCAAAGCATTTATCAACCCTGTTATGAACAAGTTAGGATAACTTCGTACTTAGAATAAAAAATTCTCCACTAACCTCATCTGCAAAAAAATTTACATTCATATTCTCTCCACTCCCGCAAGATACAAAATGTAAGTTGCATCAGAGCCTTTCTAGTACGAATGTAAATTTGG
This sequence comes from Hemibagrus wyckioides, assembly GCF_019097595.1. NCBI lineage: Eukaryota > Metazoa > Chordata > Actinopteri > Siluriformes > Bagridae > Hemibagrus > Hemibagrus wyckioides. The sequence continues at coordinate 5,820,058 of NC_080719.1, forward strand.
TTCTCGCAGTGCACTCACAGAGATAAAAGGGTATTATGACTTTCTTTAATAAACAGCATACTGATTTTGAAGATTTCTGTTGACATTCTGTTTCTGCTTCACACTGATGACAGCGAGTGATTGTTGCAGCTCGCGCCGATGTCCGCCTCCGCATCTTTGGAGACGGAAGTGTGATTGAGTGTGTTACGGGTATTAGATGTGCTAAACGGGGGAGGTGGATTCAGAGAGACAGAAGAGGCAGATGAAAGTATCGGGGAGGAAGATGAAAATGTATGCCTCCACGTTGGCTGCAAGGTGAGCGAGCGGATCTGAAAATTACCTTCTGTCTAAAGTGCGACTCCGCCACTTCAGACAGACTGTTGAGGGATCAGGAAAATGTGTCGTCAAGTGCTTATCCTGTCTAACAGAGACAGATGGGAGTAGCATTTAGTCTGCAATTGCGGGTCTTATTTTTTACCGGCTTGTGGGTCATGAGTGCTACGTCTGAACATTTTGATACTAAGCTAAGTTTTATTTATCTAGTGATCTTAACAATGGATACAGCTTTACGGAAAAGATTGAAATGAGAAAGCCAAAAGAGAAACCAGAGAAACCTTGAGAGAAACCAGACTGAACATGGATCCCAACTCCTCCTGGGTGACACCAGATTATGATGCATTACTCATCCTCAGCTGTATACTATAGTCATACAGAGCTTTATATCTTGAAAGGATCTTAAGGGTCTATAGAATGAAGTCTGAAGTATTATAGCGAAATCACCCACTGTCCAATCATGGGGACATTTTAAATGCAATAAAGAACATCCACAGCCATCTTTAGGATATCCATGTGAACTTTAAGCTATCCAAGTGTGGCCGATGAAGCAGGTGAAGCCATTTTCAGGTGAAGGAAAGCCCTAAGCAGGAGTAGTGCATCAGATGATTTACGCAAATATAGAGGCCAGGCACCTCAACAGGCAGCAGGAGGGAACATGTTTAGCTCGACAGGAAGAAGGAGGAGAGTGAGAGTTTTAAGATGATGTACAATCTGCACGGAGGTCATAACTAAATAGGGCATAACTAAAAGAGAGAGAGCCAGAAGGTAACACAGCCATGAGGTCACACTGGAGTATTAAGCAGCCAGCCATCAACAAACCTGAGTGAATAGATGACATTGAGAGCATCTAAACATGCCAGTTTACCAAACCTCTCTATGCCCATAAACCCCTAGATCTTGTGCCGTTACCTAAGAGAAAAGCTATTAATAATATGCTATTACTAAACAAATAGCAACAAATGAATTTGTTCTGCCGTTGTTTTTAAATGACCACTTTCCAAAGTTATTCTACTTGAAACCCCGCTTGAAAGGGATTCCTTTAAGGGTTTTGTCTATGGGAGGAATAAAAAAAAGCCAAAGAACCATTTTGAAGTGCTAGATTTAATGACCCCGGGTGCTGCGGGCAAGTAGGAGCACACATTGTCTTTATTGCATCTTTCTGTTGGTTTGAATGGGAATGTGGCCTCCGTTACTAGTTTATTTAAGCACTGTAAAAAGAATAAAGAGATTTGATTATGAAGCATTGCATTTCACAGACAATGGCTGCTAAAAGTCTGAGTCACTGATTCAGCCAGAAGGTAGAATAGCATTTGACTGAGGTTGAATAGAATCATCTGCCTTCAATAAAACAGATGAATAATGTATGGGCAACAGGGCTGACACTGCATGTAAATCATCCCTCATGCCTCAGATCGTCTTTCGCCTCTTTCTAGCCCGTGTCCCACGTTTAAATGTCATGATGTTTATTGTATTGACCCAGCGCAGCAAGGATGGTCAGAAGCAGGGCGGTGTTTGCGTAGATAATGTGGCATAGCAGTGAGGGTGTTTTTTTTGGTCTTGCGTTGCAGCTCAGACCTGGTGATAGTATGACTTCAGCTGGCTGTCTGAAACCACGTGTCCGTGGACGACATCAGAATACTGATGGCTTCTACCCCTGTCTTCCAGTCCCTCACTCTTTTTTTGTGGCCGCCACTCTTCTCTGCTCGTTCTCTGGAACACCATTTAAAATCCAATTTGGGGTCAATCACCATACACCCTCCGCTGTCCTGCACGAAGGAGGGGCCAAATGACTGTGAGAGTGGCATTGGGAGAACCGCTTATCAATGTTAATGGGCTATAATTTCTGCTGCTTTTTTGTGCAGTGTCGGTATTATTACAAGATTAACAGCGAGCGGCTGCTGTTCCCGGTTCATTCCTTCAGCGTGGGTAATTTACAGCTTCGGTATTAAAACAGTGTCTGAAAGTGGAGCCAGCATGCCCTGGTCTTCTGTAGTGTATGCTGGAATATTTTTTATTTTTTTGTTTTCCAACCCAAGCATGTTTTTATTATGACCATGGAATCGCACCAAATGTCCTGAATCCTTCACCATCAGCCAAGCTAAAATGAGGTCCAGGGTGACTCACTGGCTGACGCACCACAGAAGATAATGGTAGGCTTGGAATAAATATAGACAAGGATAACTTGTGAGGGATAAACAGTGATGGTTGGCATAAAACACTGGACACTGTGTTAATAAACGTGCAGCTGCTTTCTGTTAACGGAAAATTCAGTAAATGCCAGTCCATCGCTAAACTTTAACAACCCAAAACAAAAAAACAAAAACATTGTTGCCCTTTATATGGGTACCATGAGTATAAGCAAGTTAGAAGATGTAAACTATGTGTGGACCATCTTTTTTCTCGATTTTCCCCTTTTCATCCTTCTTATCTTCAGGATACTCGCTGGCCTCTCCAGTCTCTGAGCAGCTGGTCTACCTCCAGCCTTTTGCCTGCCTCTTTGTCTTAGATCTCTAATGTCTGCATATTACACAGGTTGTGGCTTTGGGCTGTATCGTAATGATCTAATCAAAATATCGGTTTGCCAGCAGATTTCCTGACAAAACAAATAGAGCGTGGCACACAAATCTACACCGTGCCTTCTGGGGGTCCTCCAGCCAGCAAAGTAAAAACAAATATTCTCATTCTTAACACTGGACTTCTCTGCCTATTGATTTTTCCCCACCTCTCCTATTTCTAGCCAAGAAGAATCATCAAAGGCACAATTTTGTGTGTCCTGCAGGATAAAACATTGAACTGGACACCCAGAGCTTATGCTTTATAGCTAACTGGCTGAAATTACCAGCCGTTACTTGATAGTGGCTTGTGTCTTTTCAGCATTCTGAAGCTACAATCGCTGCTCGTCTCCACCAGGGCCAGTTGGATCAATCCCAGTGGATGTAACTTATGGTCAAAGTGGTGGTATCTGGTAGTCCGCTTTTCATCAGCAGCTCAACCATGTTTGATCTGGATTATTTAATGCTACTTGAGGTAAAGATGCAGGTACATATTACAACACCGGTGCGGATTTAATAGAAGAATAGCACCTTTATCATCTCATCTCACCTTTATCATCACCTCATCGTCTATAGAAGAATTTTATTTATCTGTGTTAACTTATCACAAGAGCTCCCCAGTCCCTAGCTTAGCTTCAAGCCTGTTACCGTGGCTGAGTGGGAGATAAGTGACACTGAATGTTTGCAACTAATTAAAAGGTCTTTGTCAGGGGACCAGCTTTGTGTACTGCATATTTAATTGATTCGTGTTCCCCCTCCGCAAATGCCAACACTACCGCTGGTAAACGTGCAAGTAGAGAAACATTACCTCATCTGCTGATTTTAATTTTCAATTATCTTTTGCGTTAACCAGACAAAATGCAGATTTTTGTTTATACAGTGATAAATAAGTCACAATCCTGGAGCTCCTCAGACTGTGGAGTCAATAATTTTCATGAGCATTGTGCTACAGACTCCAAGAAACCTCATGCTTTTAAGGTTCTGAGGCTATTGCTTCTTTCCATAAATAATTACATCATTGCCTTAAAAAAGTATGACCAAAAGGATACAAAGGAATGTTCTGTGGTCTTGTGCTTGGCAGTATGGCTTATGTGTTTGGTTTGGCCCAAAGCAGAAGGACAAAGACCTCTTTTATGAGAGGTACTGAACTCTCTCCAGTTGGTTTGTGGGAGAGAGCCAGAGGTGCCCAATGGCTCTCTTGGGGAGGTAGAGTTTTAGCTGCTCACTTCCTAAAGAACATAATGCAGTGCTAGCTATGTCACAGCTAGGCTTTAATGTGCTTCAGGACAGAATTTCAGAGTATGTCACGCACAGTCATTGTTTTGGACATTTTGCCAAATGATACCTCATCCTGCATTGTGCAGGAACCTTGAGGTGCTATCTGGAAGCATTTTGATGTTCTTTAGCGACAGGTATCTTATCCTGCACTGTGAAGGAACTTACATTTACATTTCTGGCATTTGGTAGGCACCCTTATCCAGAGTGACTTACATTTTATCTCATTTTATACAACTGAATTTTTATGCAATTGAAGGTTAAAGGCTTGCTCCAGGGCCCAGCAGTGGCAGCTTGGTGGACCTGGGATTCAAACTCTCAACCTTCAGATCAAATACTAAGCTACCACACCCCTGTAGCAGCTACCACACCCCTGTAGCTGCTACCACCTCCCTGTAGCTGCTACTACCTCCCTGGAACTGTGAGGTGCTGTCTTGAAGTATGTTGATAATCTTTAGGGGCAGTCAATCAAAGAGGAGCACCTGGTACACTGGTGTGTATTCCTGTCTGTGTAATCAGCACCCTAATGTGAGCACTGGATTCACATGCCCTGCACAGAGCAGATGGTCTGGGTCAAAGAGAGATGTGTGGATTGTGAGGAGGTGCTCTGAGAGGTGCATACTAGGAGAACGATGGTATTAGTTGCCTTGGGATTTGAGTCAATCAATAGCTGGTGGATCAGGTTAAGCAAAGGAACTGCTGTCTCTGCATTTGCATGTTAACAGGGTAAGAAGCCAGCCTTCTCTCTCTCTCTCTCTCTCTATTTATGTTGCTCTGTCTATTTTTGTCCATCTCTTCCTGGCTCTCCCCTCCAGACTGTCTCTCACTGCCACTCTTTCTCGCTCATCCTGTCTCTCATATTGGCTGTCTCATCAGCTGTTCTTCTTTCAGCCTATCGATTTCTTTTCCATCCCAGCGTGCTCTTCAGTCAGTGCAGTCAAACCCTACCCCCATTTCACATATGCAGACAGGGTTAATAGATGAGGCAAAAAAAGCCGTCATCAGTGTTCCAAAGCCTGGGCAGTATTTCTGATGTAAAGAACTGATGCTTTCTGCTAGTAGAGTCATTTATTTCTTTTCCCAATTTTAAGGCATATCACTTTTTGGGCTCCAGTTGCAGTAGTGGACAACTTGATAAAGCTTTTCTTTACATAATGGGACTCTTGTATGTATTCTTCAATTCATTGCCATGCTCTGGACAAATGGATCCAAGGTAGAGTTTTTTTCTTGCAGACACTATTGGTGGTCCCCTTCTGCTTTTGTAGATACTCTGACCATGTCCACCTCTTCCCACTCTCACTTTTGACTGCACTATCCCATTCCTGCAGGTACTCTGACCACATCCACCAGTTTCTATTCTTACAGATATGTTGACCGAACTCACTAATCCCTACCTCCACAGATGATATGAACACACCCATTCACCCCCTCTTCCACAGATACTCTGACTCCACCCACTTCCTCTCACTCCCATAGCTACTCTGTCCACACACACACACGTTTCCACAGATACTCTGACCACACCCCCACTCTCATATATACTGACTCCACCCACTTCCACACACTCCCATAGATACTCTGTCCCCACACACACACGTTTCCACAGATACTCTGACCACACCCCCACTCTCACATATACTCTGACTCCACCCACTTCCTCTCACTCCCATAGCTACTCTGTCCACACACACACACGTTTCCACAGATACTCTGACCACACCCCCACTCTCATATATACTGACTCCACCCACTTCCACACACTCCCATAGATACTCTGTCCCCACACACACACACACATTTCCATAGATACTCTGACCACACCCCCACTCTCACATATACTCTGACTCCACCCACCTCCCCTCACTCCCATGAAGAATACATAAAGCAAGCTTAATTAAACACTATTTTTAAACAATTTTCAGAAGTTTTTTCTTGCTAACAAAACATATCACTCGATTTCTATTGTGATGATTCAGCTACTCGCTCCTCGGCCTGACTGGTCAGTGTAATAAGGGATAGGGAGGAAGAAATGCAATGAAAGAAGATTCAGTTCATCTGTATTCATCCTCTGTGGCTGCATTTCATCGAATTGATTAGCATTAACCTGATACTTTTAACCTGATACAATAACTGAACTGATACTCCAGTTATTTTACCCAGGAAGCTCCTGCTGCTGCTGTTTGTTGAAAGTAAGAGCTTCAGTAGGAGTATTGACCAGCTTCTTTTCTCTTTGCAGTGACAGTCGCTTTGAGCTGCTCAGCGGGGGCAGTCTACAGATCTTTAACTTGACCGAAGAGGACGGTGGGATGTATAGCTGCCTGGCGGATAACGCAAACAACTCGGTTGAAGCCCGGGCTGAGCTCACCGTACAAGGTAACACCAAAGCTGTATGTAGTATAACCGTTAAAGACTGCTGCATGTAGTATAATGTAGATGGCCCTTAAAGTGCTAATCTGTTGATTATTGGATGTTGAACAGAGTCACACATGGTTTGAGGTGCTGACTTGAATGGATTAAGACAGATTAATTGCTCAGCTGCGACAACGCAGCTTTGTATGATCCTTTGTATGATCCACATTGTATTGGCAAATGTCTCAGGGGATTCACAAAGCTACCTGCAAATGAGCATTGATGCTTTTTGGCTCTGTGTGGCTGCCGAATTGATGTCGGCGGTTTTCTGATGCGTCTTCTAAAGCTGTTGATAATTTGAGTGTAAATGAGCTATGTTGTAATTCATGTGCTATAATTAATTTCGGTAAATAGCATCGTATTAGTTCCCAGTGCATCAAATAGAGCTTCTGTGTATTATCTTGATCTGGTCTCTTGAACAGTATTTATGTGAAGCTGTGTAGAGGACGTAATTGCAAATATCATAGCTTAATGTGGTTAACAATAAAACATTACAAAAGGTCACAATGAAAGCTGATCCTTTTTTTAATGTAGAGCATGAAATAATACATGTAGCCATAAATCTGGCCCAAAGCTTACGAATCCTCCAGCAGAGATAATATTAAATATTCTGGCCACCAACAACATGAGATCCATTCTTTTAGAAGAATCAATACTTGGCTATTAAGTTGAATGCAATTTAAATAAAAAGAAAATAAAAAGCTGTCTTGTTGAAGGGATTGGTCGTCTGTGGAACATTCAGCTCCTCGATCCTAAGCCAGTGTCTGCTTCCTAAATGACGTTGTTCTGTAATTGGATTGCATGCTTGCGGCCCGCTCTGGCCATGTTTACATAAACAGGTATAGAAGTGAGACTAATGGTTCGAATTGCCGTGACATGGGAGCGAGAATGACACAAAGGAAGCCATCTGTAAAGCCCACAAATACTTTGTGTCAAGGATTGAAGCGTGCACAAGGAATCTACAAGGCGGGCATGAAATCAGGGAAATGGCGTAGGACCCAGATCACTTTTCTTTCGCTTCACACTTCATGCAAATGCACCGTACGATCCTGGGTGTGACGAGAGGATGAAAGAGACGGAGAGCTTTGGCGCCTGTGTGGGTGGGAAAGGCATTGTGTGGATGCACCAGTGCAAGGGCCCTGCTCACAATTCCCAACATGGCAAAGTGGTTCTGCGCCAAGACTTCCCAGTTTTTGGGTTTTTTTTACCTCACCATTTTCCTTGGCATTCCCCAGAGCCCTAGAGATGAGCTTCTCACATGGGCTTTCTTTCAAAAGCATTGGAACCTATGCAAGGCGCTTCTACTGGACCAAACAATCCCATTAAAAAAAAAAAAAAAACGCCTTTGTGGTGTAATGAAGTCCTTCATCCAGCTGCGTAGTGGATTGATGGCTCTCTCTGTTTTCTGTACAGACCAAACAGAAAGGCGCTTTCAAAATGGCTTTTTCCCACATTGATGTCCAGCTGATTTTCTTTGAGCGCTCTTTGCTATGCACCGTCGGGCTTGTTTCGTTTGAATACGTTTGTGCCGTCACAAGGAGTATCCCTTTTGATCAGTTAATTTACTTTACATGAATTGAAAGCTGACCCTGTGCCCTTTGAGAAGTTTGTCATGCTGGAAAAAAAAACCCCAAGATAACAAAACTTAAATTGAAACAAATTATAATTCTCGATAATTAGCTAAACCTACCATATGTTTAGCTACCACATTTTTCTTCTCTGATTAAAAAAAAAATAAAAAAACAGGGTTATTTTTGGATTTTGCAGTTCGTGACAGCCGCCATATGCAGGTAAAAATCTTTGCAGCAGCTGATGGCTCGTTATTTAGCGGCTCGGAGTGTGTCTGATGGACGCTTTCCCCGTTAAGTGTATGTGTTTTTCTTGCCAGCGCCGCTGAGGCTGAGGTTAAAGACGAGAGCAACAGCTTGAGGCCCCAGTGAAAGGGGAGCGAGCTCCAGAGTGACTGCACTGCCTCTCGCTTTATTGGAGTTGGCAAGACAATAAATTGGGCCAGAGGCCACAGTAGGTTTTAATTACGGAGTGGTACGATTGGTGCGCGGTGGAGCTCGAAGTCTTTTTATTTTTTTATTTCCAGGCCTTGTGGTTGCACTAATGGGACTAGTGTGTATGTGTGAGTGACCTGTAAGCAGTAATGAGTCCACATATGTTAGCCAGGATATATTGGAGTGTGTTCTAACATGCGTGAGAAAGTATGTCAGTGTTCGTATGCTATGTAACACGAGTGTGTGTGTGTGTGTGTGTGTGAGGGTGTTTCAGGGCAGTTCATGTGCTACAAGCCTGGTGTCTTATTAAACTTTCATCACCTGCCTCCACGTTAGCATGCTGCACATGATTAGCCTCTACCCCCAAGCCACTGTTTGATGTCCACAGAGCCGATGTCAGGCGCTGAGGTCCGGCACACGTGCGCGCGCGCACACACACGTATACACGGTAGCTCAGTGGTGAAGGTGTTGGACTACTGATGAGAAGGTTTTGAGTTTGAATCCCAGGTACACCAAGCTGCCACTGCTGGGCCCCTGAAGTGCTCAGTTGTATCAAATAAGATGAAATTAAGTAAGTTGCTCTGGATAAGGGCGCTTGCCAAATGCCAGAAATTTATATCGGACTATGTAATGGGGTGACCATCTTAATGTCCTTAATGTTCTTGGACATGTCCTCTTTTTCAGACATTCAGATGTCTAGAATGTCCAGGATTCGGATTTAGGAAATCCTAAAAATAACTAAATAAATAAAACATGCAAAGAATGAAGCCATTTTAATTTGTGTTGCTGATATTGTCTTTTTCAGTGTATTAAAATATCGCATGCATAGTAACAGGGATTTGTAGAAAAGAAAAAGACAAACAGGTGTCCTTGTTTGGGAATAGCAGAATATGGTCACATGGCATATAATATAGCTATGATCTCTGTGTGTGTGTGTGTATACGTATATGTGAAGGAAGTGCCAAGCGTTTTAGTCTATATTTTTTCACCCCGTATCTTCGTGGATGGATGTAGAAGCGTCAGATGTCAGGGATTTGAGTGGCGGTCATGGTAGATGGGCCATCTGTCCTGCGTGGAGGTGGAGGAAGCGTGTGGATCCAGCAGTGTGACAAGTGTTGTACAGAAGTTTGGGAGCGCAGAGCTCATCAGCCTCCAGGAGGACGCTTCGAGAGCTGTTCATCGCTTTAGCCTTGACGTGTCGCTACTTATCTGATTCAAAAATCTTAAGAGAAGGGAACAACAAGAGCTCGGTTTGTGTCTTGAGGTGCTTGAGATTTACGGAGGTGCTAACAGAGAGCTGCAGAGAGAAAAATAATACTTCAATACAAAACAAATAGCACACCTCAAATTTTTTTTATATTTAAATTGTTCAGAGAGCAGTGAGGAAAAAGTGTCTTCTGTTGTTGACGTAGCAGGAGGTTAAAAGTTGCAGATGCTAATGGCTAAGTTGAAGATGTTAGCACTTTTAGATTTGCAAATTTGTGCACATCTCCCATAAATGGATCATAATGAACCGAAACAGCAGGTAAAGGAAATATCCAACATGTGACATTTCACTTCAGTATGAAGAGAATAGATAGAGAGAAAAACAAAGTATTGAATGTTATTGAAAAGATTTATGACAAAGCTAGAAATTTGTTAGCATAATGCTAATTAGTGCTAATTAGCATCTCTCTCTCTCACGCTCTCTTTCTCTCTCACTCTCTCTTGCTTTCTCTCTCTCTCTCTCTCTCTCTCTCTCTCTCTCTTTTACACACTCAGTCTCTCTCATGATGAATTTGCTCTAGTTCAGAGTTTCTATTTAATACTACCCAAGAGTATTTGTAAGGAAATGAATATGAGGAAGATTTTCCAGAGAATTTCCTAAGCAAGTGAGCCACTCGGTTTCTGGAACGTTCTCTCTTTTGGAATATTATGGGATAGATTGTGATCTGTAATCACAGTTAAGTTCATTGTGGTTGCAGGTTGTAGTGGGGTTGTGTAGTAGTAACACTAGTGGGGGTGAATACTTATGCACAGCACTGTAGCATTGTGGGAGTTCTCTGCTTTATTTAATGTAAATGAATAAGTGTGTTTTCTCTTCTTGTCTTCATGGTAAGAAGTGTGTGGTTATTAATGGTCGTATTTACACTTTCCTCACACTGCGCTCACTGGAATCTAAGCTTGCGGCGCTCGGCGTGGTCCGTCTGCTGCATTAGTGCTCGTGCTCCTACAGCAGTGTGAAGCTGCTCTCCAGCACAGTACACTGTGTGTGTGTCTGCCTGTCTCTGTGTGTGTGTGTCTGTGGGTGTGTATGTGTGTATGCATGTGTATGCGTCTGTCTGCCTGTCTGTGTGTGTGTGGATGTGTATGTGTGTATGCATGAGTATGTGTCTGTCTGTCTCTCTGTGTGGGTGTGGGGGTGTGTGCATGTGTCTATGTATCTGTTTCTTTGTGTGTATGTCACTTTGCATGTGTGTATCTGTGTGTGTCTGTGCCCGTTTCTGCATGTGTGTGCGTCTCTTTGTGTGTCTCTGTGTGTGTGTCTCTGTGTGTGTTTCTATGTGTGTGTGTCTGTGTGTGTGAGTCCATTTCCGCTTGTGTGTCTCTGTGTGTGTTTCTATGTGTGTCTCTGTGTATGCATGCTCATGTGCATGTGTGTCTTTGTGTGTGCATATGCGTGTGTCTTTTTTTGCATGTGTCTTTGTGTGTGTGTCTCTGTGTGTGTGTCTGTCTGTCTGTCTGTGTGTGTGTTTGTTGTGTGTGTTTGTGTCTGTCTGTGGGTGTGTGTGTTTGTATCTGTGTGTGTATGTGTGTGTTTGTATCTGTGTGTGTGTGTACTCTATTTGGGGTAAATGGTGCGTGGCAGTGGAGGGAGTGCTTCAAGCAGGATTACTCTCTCTAGCAGATAACGAATGCTGCAGGAACCCAGGCTTCCTCGCAGTCCCTCATCTACACACACACACACACACGCACACACACACACACAATACACACCGTGTCCCAGCAGAGGCAGCAGCTCGACTCACAGTGTATATATTGCATATATTACACTACCCTCAACACTGCTTCCTGACAATATTTTAGTGTTTTTCCTAATCATATATACCTGAGCCAAGTAATTCTAACAGCTAATTGTTAGTCTCATAGTATATTTTATTATTAAGTTGAACCTTTTTTACCAGCATGCTTCTGGTGTTCTATTCAACCAGAAGTGTGGAAATCAACTTATGGTACATTTTCAATTAATCTAAACAAATGAATTATTTTAGCACAAGTCACACGTCTAATATAAAATGAGTCTTTTCCCGCTGTTGGTTAATCTTAATTTATATATACAGAGGAACTTACCAATTTCTGCCTTAAGAACTGAAATTTCACCAGCAATTTCCATCAGCATACGAAGCATTTTTTACCATACGAACTGAACTGAAAGTTGTGTGTACGCCTGGAAGCCGTTCAAGCTTATTAATTACAGAGTCCTCAAGAAAAATTAGAGCTCTCTCTACAGAGCTCATGATACACTCATGGCAGTTTTTGGTGGAAAACAGAGATGCGGTCAGCAGGCAGGTCGAGGTGAGGGTGGCTGATTATAGAAATCCGTTGCAATTACGAGCTGTGGGGCAGCGCTACATGACCCTGACTCGCGCTGCTCTCTGTGACCTTTTAGCAGACCCGACATCAACGCTGCTATCTTTGGAGAGATCAAACAAGTCTTTAAAGGAAGGTCAAAATGGATGCTGGATGGTTTTTCTTTTTCTTTAACTCTCAGAAAGTTCTAATCTCTCACGACAGAATTCTAGCTGGTGCTGTATGTGGAAGGATATACACTGATCAGGCATAACATTATGAGCACTGACAGGTGAAGTGAATAAGACTGATGATCTCCTCATCATGGCAACTGTTAGTGGGTGGGATATATTAGGCAGCAAATCAACATTTTGTCCTCAAAGTTGATGTGTTAGAAGCAGGAAAAATGGACAAGCGTAAGGATTTGAGCGAGTTTGACGAAGGGCCAAATTGTGATGGCTGGACCACTGGATCAGAGCATCTCCAAAACTGCAGCTCTTGTGGTGTACTTTCATAGCAGGTAGGAGATTGAAGTGCACACAACCAATTATTATGATTTTTTTCACGCAACATCGCTAAAAATTTCCTGGGAGTTTTTTTATTATTATTTAGTGTTAAAGGAAAATGGTAGATTAGTGGTGAAGGTGTTGGAATACTGATCAGAAGGTTGCGAGTTCGAATACCAGGTCCACTAAGCTGCCACTGCCTGGCCCTTGAGCAAGGCCCTTAACCCTCAATTGCTCAGTTGTATAAAAAGTAGATAAAATTGTAAATGCTCTGGATAAGGGCGTTTTCCAAATGCCAGAAATGTAAATGTAAAGTCATCTGACCTACCTGATCCATCCTGATGCCCTGTTTCTGCTTGGAGTCTCATCACTTAAATGTGCTCCACATGGACAACCTGGAGATAGATGGGATTTATCATTTTTATTCTGAATTGTTACGGTCCTGTAAAGCCGCTTTGCTACATATGCCCAAATAAATAAAATAAAATTGAACTGAAATTAATTTACTTGCCGCTAATAACTCTGTCTCTTTGTCTCTGCAGTTCCTCCAAGGTTTCTAAAGACGCCGACTAACACTTACGCACACGAGGCTATGGACATCGTGTTCGAATGCGAGGCCACCGGATCCCCAGCCCCAACCATCAAATGGGTAAAAAACGGAGACGCCGTGGTTCCGAGTGACTATTTCCGAATTCTGGTAAGTCTTTAGTTCCTTTATGTTTGTGAGAGATTTCATAAAGACAGTTAACAACCGCGCCGTTCTCTCCGCAACTGCGACGATTAGAAATGAGCACTGATTGCTGATGACGTTGGTGAGCTTGTGTTATGTGTGGTTATGCAGAAAGAGCAGAATCTGCAGGTGCAGGGCCTGGTGAAGACAGATGAGGGGTTTTATCAGTGTCTAGCCGAGAACGAAGTGGGCAACGTACAAGCCAGCGCTCAGCTCGTCATTCTAGACCAAGGTACTGTATCTGTAAATGTGTCTGAATTGTTTTATGAATTTATGACCTTGAATATTGATTCATGATCATCATTATTATTATTATTATGACTATTATGAATTTGACTCTGCATCAAAGTCAACACTCCATATAACTTTCATAGTGTCATATATTGGGAACGGAGACATATCTGCATTGTTTACAGCTTTCAGATCACATTAGTAGATTTGTGTAGAAGTTATGAGTTGTTTGGATTTTATTTTGGTTTGGGTTGATAGAATTTTAGCTACACGGAACCAAATTCTTTTGATTATTTTCTTATATATATATATATATATATATATATACACACACACACATATATATACATATACATAATTCTACACAATACTTCTTTACTTAGTTTTATAGTCTATTATATTATTGGATGGCTTTCATGCTCATTTCAACTCTAACCGATTAAAGATCATTTCATTCTTGTATATTCTTCAACTGCCAGAGCAGAGCATGTAGTACATGTGGAGTAGGTGCAAGGAATGTGGCCAATTTTTAAATTTTATTTATTTATTATTATTATTATTATTATTATTACTATTATTTATTTCTATATTTATTTCTTTTATTCTTTTATTTATTTTTTAATTTATTTATTTATTTGTTTATTTATTCTCAGTCCAGTGCAAATTTGAGAGCAAGTAATAAACTGAGTCTTGCTTGTATGGCAGTATATTTACCCTGAATTGAAAGAAAAAATATTTCCAATGTTCCAACATGTCAACTTAACAAAAAATAATCTCTTTTTCTGGAACATTCCTCAGTACCTGATGTGATATCCAATGTACAGTGATACTAACTAATCAGATTCTTTGGTTTTATGCCTCTGAAGACAACAAAAACAAACAACATAATTATTATTATTAATATCAATTAATTATTAATAATTCTAACACCAATTATTAACCATTATACTTAATATTTATTTCATTTTCCTTACTGATGAGAATAAATATGATCTTGAGCGTGAGATAGGGTCGTTAGTTAGATTATGTGATATAGGACCTAGAAGTGTGTTTTTTTGTGTGTGTGTGCATTACATGAGCTGTTTATTTATCATATCAGTACAAGACCCTCAAGCCAGAGCTTTTCTGAGCGGGGAAAATAAGACCACAGAGTGTGAAAGCACCGTATGAAATTCCGACACTTTAATATTGACATGCAGCCCATTTCTGTCCTCCACTGGATTCTGAATCTCGTATGATGTGTATTAATCATCGCATCATTGCACCATGTACCGTTTCTCTGCATTGTACACGAGCTGTAAGCTGCTTAGCGCAGTCTGGCGTGTTGCTCCCCACACCGCACCCACCGCAGCTGCAGGCCAGAGATCGTATGCTAATAGAACAGTATCAATCTCAATCTCTTTATGGTGGGCTCCAGGATTAGCAAAACACGTCTTTTAGTAGAAAGTGCAGAGGTTAATCCAGTGATGGTGTTAGGGAAGTGTAGGGTGATATTTGCCCCGGCTCCTTTTGTCAGTGCCACCTGTTCAGTGTGGCTGAAAAGCCTCAGCATCATGGCTGCCTAGGTGGTCATGTGTCATTAACTAGAGAAGACACTATGGACTTTGTGGAATATCCCTCTTGAAATGTGACCATCTGTTATAACTCAGGAAGCGTGTTTTTTTCCTCAGATTCCTGCACAATATGATGAAGATGCTTCATAAGGAGCGATAATATTCTACATATGCTGTATCTCCATCATGGAGCATTCGAAGGCTTTGGCATGGAGGAGTTAGTGTTCAATCTATAACGAACTCAGATGTTGAGCTAATTCTATAAGCTCCTGGTTTCACCAATCCAACTGACTGTATATGACTTAAGAAAGGAAATGTAAGGCTGAGAATGAGGTTCACTTCTGTGTCTGGTTCCTCTCAAGGTTTCTTCCACTTACCATCTAAGGAGTTTTTCCTCGCCACGGTCGTCTCAGGCTTGCTCATTAGGGATTATTACAAATGAATTTAAATATTAGTGTAATATTAATCTTAATCCTTTTGTTTTATATTTCTGTCAAGCTGCTTTGAGACAATGTCCATTGTTAAAAAACACTGTGCAATTAAAATTGAATTGAATTTGGAATACAGGCAAATAACATGGTCCGTGAAGTCAAGCTGATCGATGAACCGGCTTTATATAGAAATTCCATTTGTGCAATTTCCAAATCTAAATAGCTGTGAATTTGAATTAGCCAGCAGCCAATTAGTTATTATTATTATTGAGTGTCCTCTTAAAATTTACAATGGAAAATAAATCCCAATAAGACAAGTGCATGTGAACTGCTTGTTGATGAACAGAAGCTGTCAATCATGTGTGCTGTGTTATTGCCATTTAAATCCGAACACTGAAGGATACAAAGCAGAACAAAATTTACCAAGCGTCTGACTCTCAATAAAAACAACGCAAAACAGTAATAAATGTAGGATTAAAAAAATATAGGAAAATTACAATAAATAACCGAAATGTTATAGATATTGCACATAAGATCAATCGCACAACCCTAAATGGATGAAGTCAAACATAGTATAACGTGACATAACAAAGTACTTTGCTA
The DNA here is from genome assembly GCF_019097595.1 of Hemibagrus wyckioides. Lineage (NCBI taxonomy): Eukaryota > Metazoa > Chordata > Actinopteri > Siluriformes > Bagridae > Hemibagrus > Hemibagrus wyckioides. Next base: position 5,836,215 of record NC_080719.1, read on the forward strand.
AAGTAAAAACTTTACACAAATAAAGATTTCCTTTAATACTAAAGGCCAGTTCACAAATAAGGTCCTCATCTAAAGATCTCTCCTTTAATTTTCATTTAATTTTTCCACTCGTGTTCATGAGTGAGGCATAAAGCTGTACAGAAATCCATTAGGCACACTGTGCACTTTATTTATTTACTTTATTAACATGATTGATGACAGCAAGTTTGTAATCACAGCTGTGTAATAATAAAGAGATCAGCTAGACTCTATAGAAGAAATATATACAACCTTGGTATGTGAATACATGTATATATCAGTCAAACAATGTTTAAACAATGCGGCTGCTTTAGCGGCGATTCTAGTGGAGACTGTATGTCATTCGAGGAACCCGAGGATGTTCTCAAGGAGGTAATTACGTCATTGTTTTTATTTTGATTTGAAAACCATGGTACGACCCTGTCTAGTTCAGACCCCAACATACAGGTAAAAAGAAAAAAGTGGCATGACCCGATATCACGGGCTTGGTTTTATTCTTTATCTCGGTTATTTGTCAGGGGTGACGGCTTCAGAAGTCGGCCAGGCGAAAATAAGAAACAAAACTCCCTCTAACTATACATGATAGCAGAAAAGAAAAGAAAAATACACATCCTTCCTTCACTCCCTAGCTAACCAAAAACAAGAGAAAACATCGTGAACGTAAATAGAACTATATTTATTAGCGATGCACTAAAATACCAGCTACTGACAAAAAAGCTATAGTCTGATCAGCAGTGTAAAGGTAAGCTGGGTGAGGAGCCATTTCACCGCCTCTACAACACGACCGATTTGTAAATGAACAACCCAGACCTCTGATTTATTTGCGTTCACCGTTAGCAGATCTGCCTAGACAGTAGACAGAAAGAATGAAAGATTTTGGTACTTTTATAAGACTTTTTTTTCTCAGAAGGACTCTGATGTTTCCAGTTATACATGACATTAAATTGCCTGTAAATGCTCTATTCTGCCATTGCTGTGCAGCTTCATGCTATTAAAGCAGCTTGCCAGGTGTAGTAGAAGGCGTTTGTTGAAGCCCTGGGCCTCACTACCATCTGGATTGGCACATGCTAAACTTGGAAGCGCGTTTATTAAAGCCCACATATTAATTTTAATACATGCAATTGCTCAGTAAGCACTGGGAAAAAAATCGCTTTGTTGTTTGTACTTCTCACTCAACTTTTTCTATCACTGGCCTATTTTTTTCCCCCCTATACACAGAGGGCTTTTTTTTTTTAACGCCCAAGTTGTTTTGTTTTTCTCTCATGCTCTGACAGGCTATTATTACCTTAAAGCTCGACTCTGCTATTGCTGAGGTTTGTGTTGATTTTTTTCCCAGACAACCGAGGGATAGTTGTGTTTATGTATAAGGAGGAGGGAAAAAAAGGGCAGTAAATAGAAATGTGGGCAAGGTTATCATTTTTTCCATATCTCATAATGAGTTTCTCAGCTCATTGGATTGGATTGGATTTCAGCTTTTGGAACGGGGATTAGTGCTCTCTCACGCAAAAGTGTCTTTTAGCTGTATTTTTTTTTTTTTTTTTTTTTTTTACGTTTCATGGCATGAAAGAATGGCAGACTGCTGAATAAACTGGACTTTTTGGAGGTTTGTAAAAATTGCTACTGCTCTGATTTTTGATGGACTCCTTTGTTTGTCCTTTTTGTTTGGCTCTGTTTATTTGCCTCACTTGAATTCAAACAATTTCACATTTGCATTTGAATGCTTGTTTTTATTCACTAGGCTTTTATTTGTGGCTCCTTAGATGCTGCTTTATTTTGTATTTTAGGCCCGATATCACACCAGCATCCCATGAAAGTTATTTACCAGTGTTTGTTTGATCCTCCCATAGTGCTCTTTACTCAGACTTAATCTCCAGGTTTGTGGTGCTTGGGTGCGGTTGGTGGAGTGTGAGGAATTTTCCGCATGGGGCGAGCTGAGCAATGTGACGCTCTGCAACTCCCAGCTTGAGGGAGGATAAAACAGAACCCACAAGACGCTCACAGCAGCGTTTTTCAGCAGATCTGCCCGTAATGGCTGCTTGTATACTGCGGGCCGATTCAGGCCACGTGGCACAGGAAGCACCCCCCACACCTGTGCACCCTAGCACCCTTGTCGCAAATCCCACTTGATTTGTCCCACCCTGACTTACTTCAGTTGCTGCCCCACTGGATGGTATTCATCAGTGTGAGGCATTAAGGGTAAAAGGGGAATGCAAAGGTCCACCAAGGCTGACTTGGACAGCACTGGTGATTATTTCGCTTGTTTTTCGTGTGATGCTCCAGGACTGCAAGGCAATAAAACAAGAACAAAATGCCTCCTCAGAGAGGTCTTGGTTTTCCGTTGACACTTAAATTAGGCCTGTGTGGCAAGCACAAACTAATAGAAGAGCACACATGTTTGTTATTTATAGCGCCACAAAAGCACCGAGAGTGACTTTTCACATTCTTTTGTTGTTTACAAGGCTCACTGGTTAATAACCAAGGAATCTAATACGGTCCGTTTGGTTTTAAGACGGGAACAGTGTAATGGAAGAGCCGTGATCGAACGAAGAATAATACTAGCTGACCCTGCAAAATTGGTACCATAACAGCAGATGCTCGGTTCAAACAAGTTTTTGTGGTGTTTGTCTTGCACACATAAAGGCTTTTGTGAATGACTCGTGGATCGACCTGTTTATTTTCTGCCTTTTATTTTGAAGCCAGTGCCCGTCTGCTGGAAGCCACAAGAACCTCAGAGACCATGTCTGCAAATGGGTTCCGATGGACTGTTTGCTAACATGTAAAACTGAAGCACTGACAGCAGGGATGGCCGGATCACAAAAACTTTGCATTGTTTTAAAATTAGACATTGTTTGAAGGTCGCCATGCCTAGCACTTGCCGAAAGCTCGCTGTAAAACTGGGCAACTGATCCAAGCCTGAGAGGAGAATCTCAGTGAAGCGTTAAATGAGTGTCCTCAGCAGTCAGCTCCTTTTGCCACCTTGCAGTGCTTTTTTTTTTTTTTTTTTTTTTTTTTTTTGTTCCCCAAAAAGCTCTGGCTGATTTGACACAAAGTTCATCAGAAGGTGTCACCCTGCCCAAGCTCGTGTCCCAATGACCACAAGTCAGCCTTTTAGAAGACGGACTCTTCTCTATTCCCCATTTGTTTGCACACTAATTACGCTTCTCCAACGAACAGCATGGCTCAGCAACCAATGCCAACCCTGCACCATTATGGGAATATCTATATATAATGTCCCATCACAAAACACCAAGAAAGAGGAAAGAACTGTTCAGTAAATACCATAGGTTGGACCTGTCTGGAATTGGCTACCATAGCCTCCCTCTATCTGTTGGAAAAGACTCAACATACATTTGATGCAGCATGAAAGCACTTCTAAATGAGACAACAATCCATAAAGGCAGCTAGCTTCAACTGTGCATGCAACTGTATTATTATTGACAGATTCGTTGCAAACTAGAAACCTTAACCATTCAATTCTGTAGAAATTCTTATCATCTTTTCAGGGTTCTGTACCACTGTAGGTTTTTTAGAAAATTGTGAGGCTTGGGCATGTTTTGTGATTGGGAACAGTATCAGAAACTGGGTGCTGAACTCTGTCTTTCCTTGTTGCTGGGGTAGGTCCATCAAGGATATACATTTTGTACCTGTGTATGTGTATTTTACCTTGACGGAGAGATGTAGAAAGATGTACTTTTAAAGTTGCAGTCTAAAAGGTCTCTACATTTCTATGTGATTTTTAAAAGTGCAGAAGATAAGGTTACCACTAAAGCAGGAAGGAAATTACAGACTGTAGGTCACTCGGAGTAACGCCAAGTGGCTGGTAAAGGTGAGTGAACTGGGGGTGTTGAGGGGGGATAGAGCGGACATCAATAGAACTGATGACTAGATCTGGACGCTGATGGTGGAGTCCATGCCAATCTCTTCTGAAACCTGGTTGTTACCCACAAGAACAATGCAAAGATCCTCCTGTGCTAGGCAGCATATCTAGTTCTATAATGCAACAGCCTTCGCAGATGCTCCTCAGTGAACTGGCTTTTATCTCCCAGACATATCGCAGGAAGGTGGGATGTTTGAGAAGAGGCTGACTCATTCCCTGTCGCATGAGAGAGTAGTTTTCATGCACTTAATCTCAATAACAGTGTCGTGCTTTAATCCATCATCCTCCCATATTCATGACACTCTCTGTGCTGCTTTAGCAGAATGCTGACACTGCAGCGCTCGTGCAGAACGTGAGACCAAACCACTGCAGGACTCATCAAGGTTCATTTCTAAGACGTCACACTGGCCAGGCAAACGCTTTTCTAGTGCAAATTGCACAATTCTTCATCTTAAAGATGTGGCTTATAAATTAGTGGTGTTTCTTTTTGCACCATGCATCCACCTGTAGTCAGGAAGATTTGTTAGCTCCGTAGCCCGGTCTTGTCTCTTGAGCAGACGGTTTGTTTGATCAGTCGTCGGATCGACAGCAAAAATCCAGTCAAAAAGAAAGATGGTATGGTTTGATTTGTTTAACGTTCTTCCTAAAAGCATTGTCCTCTTGTGTGCCAAGCTTTTAGCCTTTGTCTGCAGATCAGCAGCTCACCTAAATGTCACAAGCTGTCAGAGTTGCTCTCGACTGATGTTATCATCATAGCCGCTGAGAAAGAACGGGGAATAAATAATACATGCCTTAATATTAAGAATAAATATTTTAATACTTGTAGTTAGTAAGTAACCAGCATAAAAACTCACTGAGATTAAATCTCTTTCACAAGAGTGACCTGGTCCAGAAGACGTTGCATTGAATCCTATAGATATGGATATTTATAATTCCCTGATGAATGGAAACCTTGCTTCTGGCTCAGGATTATTACGCAAATGAAACAGCTGTATGATCCATATTTCACATTTTGAAGGCTAAAAGCAGCATTGTCCAGGCTTTCCTTCCTGTCCTGAGATGAGCTGCTGAGGTCATCCTGGTCCACTCTGTTTTCTAAGATCCTGCTTGAGCCTGCTCTCATTGCAGGTGGTTAACTGAATCTACTGTTCTGGCGAAAAAGTGGTTGAAAAGTCCTTGCAACTTTCCTCCTACAAGTTTATGAGTTTTCTTTTTCATCCTGCCTGGTGACCTTTCCCACTAAGCCGTAATGTCTGCCATTAATAAGGCACTGTTGCCATCTGTTCAGGCGACACCAGCAATTGCTCTTTGCTATGAATAGAACAAACATGAGTCTTTCCCTGTTAGCCGCCATGTGTTGTTGCGAGTGCTCTTGTTGTGTTTTGGACAGAAAATGAGAGGGATCGAAAACACAACGGAGGCAGATGGATTGTTAAACCTGCACATGGCTTCGCTTGCGATTTTCACTCAGTCTCTTCCGTTCACCCTTTGCTTCACCTTTTTCCCGGCCTCTGACCCTGATTCATCTGAAGTCAAGCCTTCGCTGTTTACCGCAGCTCAGCCTCAAAACGGGGTCAATCCTGGAGCAGATTTCTGAATGCTTATTTTGGCACAGTGTGTATGAACAAGATTGTGGAGATTCAACTGCTAACACATGGACAACCAGGATGCAGAGCTGAAGCTCACGCTAACACACGAAGAACGAAAGCTCAACACGGAACTTGCAGCAGAAGGGCTGAGCGTTTATGGCTCCTTGATTCTCTTTGTTGGACCTATAATTGTTGCAGCTAATGTTTAATTTGCTCTCTGGCTAATGGGTCATATCCTTTAGGGAATGCTATAGACTAATGGATCTTACTATTAATGAGTGTTTTACAGATGGGCATCGTTAGTCACTGTAGTTTTCTGAATGGAGCGTTATGGGTTAGCCACAGATAGAGCTTTTTTAGTGTGCGCAAAAATGGATTTTGAAACCGAGAAGCAGCAGTGGTAGTGTAATTATGGCCAGCGTTGGGTCTAATCTGTGCTTGGGAAACCGCTCGTATTTCTCAGAATAAAATAATTTATCATAGTAATGATTGCATTATAATGGAGTGCCAGCAATAACCACGATGAATAAAACCCGCTCTGGCCGGGTTTTGTACCTAGCATGTTTGTTTTAATGTTCTCTTAGCGATGCTAATCCAGCATTGCTTTCAGGGAAGTGTTTCAAATAATATTTTAGCGTCTTGCCTGGTGTTTGGTTTCAGGCAAATATCGGCTTCCAGCTTCGTATTTTCGGGAACCTATTCATATTTTCGGATTAAATTAACCTCGAACACGGACGCTCGTTTATAAGCGTGATTGATTTTTACCGTCATGCCGAGAAAGGGTTATGATTCACGTTCACATGATTAAGTTTTTATTATGCATACTTGGAATTGTTCCGTTTAGAGAGGATATAATTCACTGCGACAATAGACGATGCCTTTTCTTTTTTTTTTTGCTCTCCCTCTCTCAAGTTTCACCCTGTCAGTGGAAAACAAGAGTAAGATATGCCGAAGTCCAACCACAGTTTGTTCCAGTGGTCTGGACATGAAATATTTCACATTTCTGCGTAAAGATTGTCAAACCGATACTGGGAGGCTGTGCCAGCTTTGTAACATGTGGTAGTTATTAAGATAGATGGTTCTCAGGGTCTCTGGAGGTTTTTCAGCTGGAACTGGTCTCGGCTCAGTGTTGTGTAGTGCATTCCTAGCATCTCCCAGGTTTTTATCATTTCTTTACATTCCATTTTCCTCCTTCTCGTTTTTTTGGTCATCCTTGTGCCATTGTTTTTTTGTGATTATTCTGTAAAACTCCATCACGGATGCCTTTTTGTTATGTTTTTTTTTTTGTTCTTCTGCTTTGCCTTTTCTTTCCTTTTTTTCCCCCGTTCTTTTTCATTTACTCTTTCCTTTCCTTCTCGCACCCTTAATTTTCAACACTTCATTTTCACTTCACTCTCACTTCACTCATCCACAACTTACCTCCAATCAATGATGTAGCCACCCCCTCTTCCTCACCCACACTGATCCGTGCCACTGCTGACCGTGTGACACCAGGCTCAGGAGGCAGCTCCGGCTCCAACCCCGGCCCTGGCCCCGTTCCCGGTCCTGTGCCTTCGCCCCCCCGTGACGTAGTGGCTTCGCTCGTCTCCACCCGCTTCATCAAGCTGACCTGGCGCCTGCCGCTCGAGCCACACGGCGATGACATCACTTACTCTGTCTACTATGGACTGGAGGGCGCCAAAAGGTAGGACCTATACCGTAACCTGGCTCCATACGGATTAGCGTCGGAGACTTTCTGCATTGTGTTTTGGCATGTCTTTGTCGGTTATTGAATATGCGGTTCCACCCATTGTTATTAAGTGGCATGACAAAGTGACAGCACTTGAATAGAAGTGAAGCTGGGAGATTTTAGTAAAGGCGGTGAGTCGGCACCGAGCTCGTGTTACGATCTGATCGGATTGTCTCCTTCTGCAGGGAGAGGACGGTGAACACCAGCCGTCCAGGAGAAACGCAGGTCACCATCCAGAACCTCAAGCCAGACACCAAGTACTCCTTTCGTGTGGTGGCGTACAATAAGCACGGCCGTGGGGAGAGCTCGGCGGTGCTGAAAGTCGCCACCCAGCCAGAAGGTAGGAGCTTAAACACAAAGTCTCAGAGATTTGCTTTTTCTTTTCAGCATGGACTTTTAGAAAACAGCCCATGTAGGAGAAGGAATTAGGTTTACCGTCACATGTTCCTCCAGGGCTGTTTTTTTTCCGTGCTCTTCTCTCCAAAGCACCTTGTTAACATTGAAAAAATCACGTTATGCAGGTAAACAAAAAACCCTTGCTAAGAAGGCACAGGAATGTTCCATTCTGAAGGCTGATCCCTATGTGTGTTTGAAACATTATCAGCTCTATGCATAGCCCAGGAGAGAGCAAGGCTGCTTTCTGGGTCGGCGCTGACCCTGTGTGTCCTTGGTGCAGGCTGGCATAAGCACTTCATAATGAGTGCTAGTGGGATCCTGGCACCCTGGGGAGGCCGCGCTGGCCAATCAGCCTCCACTTCATGTTATGAATGAGGTCTCAACTGTTGACCCGCTTCCAGAGGCAGGACCTCGGTTTTCCCATGTGTATGCAGCACATACTCTCACACACCACACACACACATAGATGTACTCAGTGAACTGCATAATCTATGTCTTCTATTCCAGACAATCCTTTGGGATCACCCAAGCAATTGCATATATATATATATATATATATATATATATATATATATATATATATATATATATATATATATATATATATATATATATATATATATATATATCAATACATATACCAAGTATAGCAATGAGCCTGTCTAACTGAGATAAATGACACTAATTCTTCTCTCAATCTTGGTGATTTGGTGATCATACTGTTAACGGATCATGTAATAGTTCAGATCCATCGAATAACATTTCTCCCAGTCTCCCATGCCAGATCTGATTAGCGGGTAATGATCTATTACAAGGAACATCTTATATTGCTTGGATTGGACCAGACCTAATCTACATTTCTACTCTAATCATATATTTTTTTTACATTTAAGGCACAGTTTTAAATGCTTTACAGTCTTTCTTTGCATGTAATCTTTTGTAATGTTTAATGACGGCGATGTGTAGACGCTAAACAGCCCAGATTGCTGTTTACCATCTCCCACCTCTGCTAAACTAACCCAATTAAATAAACATCACAGAAAGAGCCGGAGCGGTTTGGCTCGGCAGCGCAGGAGCCGGAAGATTCACCTGTCGTCACGTCGCTGTCATGTGCCGAGCTGAGGGGAATTCTGAGGAGTGCTCTTGTCAGGATTTCTGTTTGAAGTGTGTGTGCGCGAGTTGGAAGATTCTGATATATTCACAGCGAACGACTGTGACAACTAAACATCATGGTTGTGTGAAATACGACGTGTTTGTCCTCCTTCTGCTATGTCAACAAATCGAAACGGAAAATATGGCAATACGAGATTTATTAGATAACCAGAATGTCCATAATGTAACACGTTACTACTGAGGTACTAAGGCTGACTTAAGAGTCAGGAAGCCGTCGAGTCTGACTTCTGATATCCTTTAATGTGCCAGATTTTTTTTCTTTTCCGTTTTTTCAACGTATATCGATTCGTTGATGTCTTCAAACAACTAATGTTTTGTGTCCAAAAAAATAATTCCTGTTAAATCGCCGGTTGTAGTTGCAGAACATTTGATAGTTTTCTCAAAAGCCACTTTATTCCATCTAGTCTTAAGAGTCTTTTAGGATAAGAACGTCTTAGGATATGTTAGTGTCTCAGCATTGTTGTCTGCCTCCCTTACACTTCCTTACAGAGAACTTGATGCCCTGTCTCAAACCGAATCAGGGTTAGCAGACCCCAAGGTGGTGATAACATAAAATATGTATAAAACAACAAAAGGAAACATACCAAAAATGCTGCAACAGTTTAAAATATTAAAAAAAAGAGACCTGGCAACCCAGCCCGCAGTGCAAGAACTAATCAAATTGTGCAGTCTTTCATTAAGGCTGGCTCAGAACAGAACAGAAGTGCTTAACCAATCAGAACAGTGCTTTTCTCTTCTGATCGGTCGAAAGCAAGTCTTAAAAAGCTGAAATTTGTGATTGGTTGAGACAGGCTCTTTTCTGTGCACAGCTGGTATGAGAAATATTTCAGAAATCCACAGCCGCCTGATGTGTCGATGAATTATTTTGTGTTTTGTGGAATTTTGTTTGAGAAGTAAAATATTTGTGGAACAAAATAATACCCTGTGAAAGAGCATGGAAATCTGTAACATGTAATGTTCTAAGAGTGTTCCTCCTCACTGTTCCTCTTCTCTCTCAGTTCAAGTGCCAGGACCTGCTCCTAACTTCCAAGCCGTGGTCCAGACGTCCACTTCAGTCAGCATGAGTTGGGACAAACCGCTCACCGGCAACGGAGACATCCAGAACTACAAAGTTTACTACATGGAGAAAAACCTGGGCAATGAGAAGGTAGATCTACACAGAGATGGAGCTCGTTAAATTTCACCGTCTAAATCAGGGCGAGACGGAGAGAGTAAGAGAGAGAGAGAGGAGGAGACAGAGAGAGAGAGAGAAAGATGGAGAGACTGAGAGATGGAGAGAGAGAGAGACAGGGACACAGTTTGGGAGAGAGATGGAGAAAGAGAAAAATGGAGAGAGGAGAAGAGAGACTGACAGAGAGAAAAAGAGACATAGAGAACAATTCAGAGGAAGAGAGAGAGGAAGAGACTGAGAGAATTTCTTTACACAGTATAACTCTGATAATAACTCTAAATAAAGTCTTCCAGGTCTGCAGGTTTAACTGTGTGCTTTTTCTGCCTCCTCTGAGATCTGTGTGTGTGTTTATATATATATATATATATATATATATATATATATATATATATATATATATGATATATGAGATACGATATGATGCATCTCTCCTGCTGTCCTCCAGGACGTTGAGGTTAGTGGACTGTCCTACACAATGACTGGGCTGAAGAAGTTCACCGAGTACAACTTCAGAGTCGTGGCCTACAACAAGCACGGACCCGGCGTCTCCACAGATGACGTGTCAGTGCGCACGTATTCGGATGGTACGAAAATAATTTATTTTTAGCCTTTACACTGATGATGGAGCTTTGTTTATGTAGCCATTAAACAAATTGAGGTCGTTTTAATCATGAGCATAATGCTGTGGATACAATAGATCCATTTTGACAGTAAAAGGGGCTGAGTGTGGTTTAGAGCAGCTTTATACTTCCTACTGTATTTAAAATATTTAATAGAATATAGAAGGAATGTACTGGCGATGCTAGTTGACTAACATAAATGAATAAATAGTTGATTTTAACTGATGCTTAATGCAATGCAAGTTTATAAAACCATAATCAGTAACAAGGGTAAAACTAACAATCTCAATAAATCTCAAATGTCTGGTTTAACTGAATTATTAGAATTAAAGCTAGATAAATTCTGTGTGAAGAAAAACGACAAGATCCATGCCTCGTCACTGCTAGTGGATTCTGAGCAAGGAATAACTCGTCCTTAGTGGTTAAGGTGTTGGACTACTGATAGGAAGGTTGTGAGCTCAAATCTCAGGTCTACCAAGCTGCCACTGCTGGGCCCCTGAGCAAGGCCCTTAACCCTGAATTGCTCAGTTAAAGATAAATCGTACCGCTCTGGATGAGTACGTCTGCCAAATGTAAGAAATGCAAGAAAATGTAGATGCTGTTATAGAAAAATAATCAAAGATGAAGTGGTGTAATGGACCCCAGTGTGATACTATAACCAGTTGCTATCACCATGCTGATGACGTTTAGATTTCTGGCATTTTGACAGACACCCTTATCCAGAGCGACGTACAGTTTATCTCATTTTATACAACAGCAACTGAGGGCCTTGTTCAAGGGCCCAGCAGTGGCAGCTTGGTGGAGCTGGGATCGATATCATTTTAGCAGGTCATGTAGATTACTAGCCTTGAGTGTTACAACATTCACTTCCATTAACTAAACTCCGAACATTAATCAGTCTTCAAACAGCATGTCAGTGTAGCAGAGATGAGCATGAGAACTGCTTTTATGTCTCAAGGATTCGTCCTCATTTCGTCTCAGAGTTTTTCCTCACCACCAATAGTTAAACATTTTTATTCTCTGTTATTTTTCTAAAGCAGCTTCGAGTCAATTGTCCACTGTTAAAAACGCTATACAAATAAAATTGTATTGAAGTTTGTGTTGAAAATCTTCGTTTTTCTTCCCCAGTCCCCAGTGCGGCGCCCCAGAACATGACTGTGGAGGTGCTGAACTCGAAGGTAAGCGTGCCCCAGCTGGCTAAACAGCAAGTGTGAGCTGAATAAAGCAAGCGTCGCAGGGCAAACATGCGCCGGGTGAAGCATGCGCTGCATCCGTTTCTGCCTCTCATCTGTTAGTGCGTTCTAACCGCACCGAGCAGCACATCTGCGCTCGACTACAGGGCTGTCACAAAGCCTTAGTCCTTCAATCACTCTTCCACCGTTCTCCTCTCCTCCCCCCTGCGCAAGCTGTTTAGGAGAACAATTGATATTTTCTTAGCGTGTGTGGAGAATCGGTCTCTTCCTGTCGCTGGAGTAGTTTAAAAGTCTATTTGAGATTCGGCTTGCGGACGGTCGCCGGAGTGTCTCTCGACTCCTACTTCAGCTCACACGGAAGCTGCGGAGTTTGTTGCTTATTCTAAGTTGGGGTACATCTGAGAAACGAAGCCATGGCGTAACACCCAGCGAAGCCCCGGCCTGTGCTCTACCTTCTGCTCATTTAGAAGTTAATTAATTCAGGCTAGTTTTGGAGAGCGAAGAAAATGCGGCGCGTTGCACTAGAACAAGGAGAAATCGAGAACAAGGTAATTGCACGCTTAGTGGAAATTTAATTTGGCTTATTCCTCTGGACTGCGAGCACAAGGCCGTGGGCAGATACCATTAATTAACTCTCCTCCCACGCTGGGCTTCCCATCTTCCCTACCTCGAGTTTCCCCAGCATGCAATGCAGGAAGCAGTCTGTCTACATCACCGGGCCTGAGAGCTCTCTTCTCTCTGTCGCCTGCTCCTCTCGGCTTTGTGTTTTATTCATAGGCTCAGCATGCGCTGGGCCTCCGCTTCCCTCCCCAATGCCCTTTGCATTAAAACCTTCAGGGAATAAACATGCAGAGCAAGTATGTGCTGTGTAACGGCCACCTCAGGGGCAGGTATTAGCTCAGGCTCCGAGTATAATATACAGTGACTTTTCCCTGTATGTGATCTCTATTAGGTAAAATGCTAATAATGCATTATGCATATGTATGTAAAGTGATATACCGACGATGTCAAAAATCCGCAGAGCGTCATGGTGCGATGGCAGCCTCCTCCAGCCGACGCTCAGAACGGGGAGATCGTCGACTACAAGATTCGCTACAAGAAGGGCACGAGGAAGAGCGAACCTTTGGAGATCACCACAGGAAACCAGCTCAGCAAACTCATAGACGGTAAACGCTTTCACTCATGCAGCGTCGCATCCTTTTCATTTGATCGGCGGTGCAATTTATCTCCTTGGTCTGCTTCGTCCCAAGAAAACAGTCAGGATGTGTTTATTTCCAGGCTCATTCATTTCGACTGAGTCAAACATGGGAGCTGAACTGGCATGCCAGATGACAGTATGACTGTCATGTAGAAAATCCACAGAGAAACATTTTGTCATAGTGGTAATGCTCACAGGTGCTAAAACTGTTTATTATACCAAAGCACTACTCTGATTGGTCAGAACGTGTTAATTAGTTTGCTAACAGAAATGCGGCTGTAATTCAGAGCTCAGGTTTATTGTAAGGCACTTGTTCTCGTATGTTCTTGTTATTATAGTAACCTTCACTTGTGTTGCAGATGTTCTCCTTAACCGTATTTAAAAAACACGAGTAATTATCAATGTGAGCAGAAGCTTAAATTAAGCTTAGATTAATCTGTTAGATTAATGTAACAGTTAAAATTAAAGCATTTTCCTGTGTGTGTGAGTGTGTGTGTGTGTGAGAGAGTGTGTGTGTGTGTGTGTGAGTGTGTGTGTGAATGTGAGTGTGTGAGAGTGAGTATGAGGGAGTGAGTGTGTGTGTGCGCACGAGAGAGTGAGTGTCTCTCACACACACACTCACTCCCTCTCACACACTCTCTCACTATCACATACTCTCACACACTCGCATTCACAAACTCACTCACACACACACACACTCTCACACAAGTTTGTGAATGTGAGAGTGAGTATGTGATAGTATGAGAGAGTGAGTGTGTGTGTGAGTGAGAGTGTGTCTGTGTATGCAAGAGTGTGTGTTTGTGCGTGTGTGTGTGTAGGCCTAATCTATCCATGGTATATTCCCACCTCATTGTTCCCAGGATTAACAATAAATGGCTAAAGAAAATAACATCAGCCTGCCATTTGTAATAAATAAACAGTTGCTGTGGTGTAAGAGGAATAAACACAGATTCTGTTTTAAGAGTAAACTCGTCATGTCAGACTGCATACTAAAACTGTTACTTATTTTCCTATAGCAGCATGCGTCATATGTTGGTGTTTTCGTATTTCGCACGTGTTCGATTCCTGCGAATTCTCTCCTTGTTTTATTTCTGTTTTCCGTCACAGTACTTCTGAACGCTACAGCAGTGATATAGAGCAAAAGTGAACAATTTCTCTTAAAGCTCTGCTTCTGTCCTTTGCTTTCCAAGAAGAGGCAGAGTATTTAGAATCAGTCGCTGCTTTGATCCTCACGTAGCATGTGCAGTAAATTTAAACGCAAGTACATAGAGGTGTTAATGAAATGGAAAAGAAAGAAAGTTCAATTTTAAATGCAGTTTCAGGGAGGCAGCGAGGGAATATCCACTTCACGTGCATTCCTGATTACGTTCGGGTCGAGATGATTTGGGATGTTTGTTAGTTCAAAGGCATCACAGCGAGACGCGGAGCCTCAGAGGAGGACGGTTCTGCGTTCTCCATCAGTGGCTCCCGGAAGTGCTCCGGGGAGAGTCGCGACTCTTCGGCATTTAGTGTTCAAACGGTGGCGAAGCAGACGCTTATTAACATTTTAAAGCAATTACATGCCCTACGTGTTATTTAAAGACAGCATGCGGCCGCCGTGCCTTTGAATTCCAAAACAGACCCAAGGCACGAGCCAGATTGCTGATAATTCTGAGATTATAAGTGGCTGAAGTGCTTTTCCTCTTCATGAAACGTCTAAGCGGTATAACCTGCTAAGCGGCAGCTGAGGATTAGATTTATCCAGATTGTTGATGTTAAATTTTCAGTTGAGGTTAAAATGTTAAATTTTGGATGTTGATGTTAGCATTTTTGTTTCTTGACCAAAATAAAAGTGTTGTGATCAAAAATGCTAAATTTGGGATTAACATTGACAAAATTTCGCAATACTGATCACATTCATTGAAAAAATGTTAAGTTACTGTTTTAAACTAGAACTGAATGAAGAATGTTGTTTAATTTTTTATTTATTTTTATTTTTATTTTTATTTTTATTTTTATTTAAAGAATTTCTTTTTTTAAAGAAGTAACTATGGAACACAAAAGACCAAATTAGGGTGCATTCATTCATAATGCTTCATTTCTGAAAAGGTGCAGTCCAGTACAAAGGTGTAGATGCGCAAGAATAGTGTGCTATCCTACTTATGTGCAAAAAAAAAAAAAAGCCTGATTTATTATATGAAAAATTTATTGATAAGTCCTTCATAGGAGAATTTGCAATGGTGCAAATGGTGAAAATCCACATCAGTTTTGAAAAATCACTCTTCTCCTGCTAAAGCTCCTGAGTTTGGATTAATTTACCTAGCAGGAGACTCGCTAATGTGGCCCTTTATTGATCATATAATTGGCTCGACTTCCATAATTCCACAAGTTCGCCTAGCCAATCAACTCGGACAAAAGTAATGACGCCCTATAAAAGGAGAAAGAGTGCATTAGTGTGTTACGGCGAGATTTAGTGCGCTCCTCACTTCTTTCCTCGTTTAGTCACTGTTTTGAATAACTCTGTAAGCTTTGCCTTTTATGCCTTTTATGGAGTTTTGTGAGCATCGCTAAATGTCAATTTGCTCTGCCGTGAACCTGCTTGGTAATTTACAGGTTTATGGCATTTATCATCACACGCATTTGAATACGTGAAACATTGGCGGTATGGAAACACATAATTTTTTTGTAAGGTTTGGTCTATGGACGCGTTTCCTCGCAAAATAAACTGATAAATCAGCTCCATTGAGAATATCAGGAGGCTCTTAGCAGGCAGCTGTATTGATCTTGCTTAGGTTAATATTCCAGGAGAAATGTCCAGGTGAAGTATGGGGGTGATTTTGCTTGTTTTACCCAGAGGCTTAAGCCTTAAATTATTTCAGGAATAAGAAACCTGGTCTCATTCATCTAAGCCCTCAGACAACATGCCTGAAGCCTTTTTCCCCCCCTTTCTATAAAGCCCCTAAAAGACAGTCTGTGCTTTTGTCTCCTGGCTTGATTTACAGTCGTAACTTCAGCTCAGACACACAATAAGTGATGCTTTCTGTGTTTTTTCAGGTCTGCAGCGTGGCACAGAGTACTCTGTCCGTGTCTCAGCCATAACTGTGAACGGCTCGGGCCCTGCAACTGACTGGACCACCGTCGAGACCTTCGAGAGCGATTTGGACGGTAAAAACTGTTACTGCACCACTGTTCTTCCTACCACAGAGTAACAGTTTAATTTAATAACATGCACCGTGTGGTATTCAGAGTCCCGCGTACCCGACGTGCCTGGATCTTTACACGTCCGGCCACTGGTCAACAGCATTGTGGTGAGCTGGTCTCCTCCAGAGAACCAGGACATCATGGTTAGAGGCTACATCATAGGCTATGGAATCGGGAACCCTCACAGCCAAACGATTAAAGTTGACTACAAACAAAGATATTACAACATCGAGAACCTTGGTGAGCCCCTAATCTATTGTTTATTATTAAAAAATATTATTTGCATTTTTTTAAAAAAAAGAAGTTTGTGTCCCTTTCCTGCAGAAGCACATTAAAGTGTGATTTTATTTTCTCGTTAACGTGAGCTACCGAGTGGCTGATTCTATCTGAAAGCATGTTAGAGTAAACGTAATCCAGGCTAGAAGCAGGGCAACATGGGATGGATGTCGGGAAGCAGGAGATCTCTCTGTAACCATGGCCGTGCCTCGCTGTAATTAAATTAACAAGGGGAAGAAAAAATCACACAAAGAAAATGCGCGTAATTGAAGCTCTCATAATTCGCCTAATTACATGAGAAAGGGAATCAATAATGGTGTTTAAATATGCGCCCCCGCCACAGTGATGAATATGAGCAAGGGTCCCTGAGGAGCTGCCGGCTTGATTAGCTAAATGAGTTCTTGTTCTGTGTTCGCCAGATCCCAGCTCGCACTACGTGATCACGCTGAAGGCCTTCAACAACGTGGGTGAAGGCATCCCGGTGTACGAGAGTGCCGTCACACGACCCCAGACAGGTAGACCAGCACCAGCACTCTTACTCACTGCAGCTCTGAACACACACACATTTCAGTCCTGGACACTTTAGTCTTTCACCTAAGGGGGAAAAGAGAATGAAAATGTAAAGAGGAAGAAGGTAAGGAAAATGTAAGGAGAAAGAGGGTAGGGAAATTTAGGAGGAAGAGGCAATGAAAATGTAAGTAGGAAGAATACATGGAAATCTAAGTAGGAAGAGGGTAGAGAAATGTAAGGAGGAAGAGGGAATGGAAAATGTAAGGAGGAAGAAAAAAAGGAAATGTAAGGAGGAAAAGGGAATGGAAATTTAAGGAGGAAAAGGGAATGGAAATGTGAGGAGGAAGAGATAAAGGAAACGTAAGGAGGAAGAAGGAATGGAAATGTGAGGAGGAAAGAAGGAGGAAGAGGGAGTGAAATATCAAGAGAAAGGTGAAAATAGGAAACAGTGTAAACAGATTGGGGAAATGACTGAAAAGGAAGAATAGAAAATGCACAAGAAACAGAGCGTAGAAAAAAAGAAAAGCAAATATTCCCTGATGCTTGTGGAAAAGCTCTACAAAGCCGAGTTTAAACACAGTCTGCGCATGAAGCCGTAGAGTTAATTCTGGAAACGTGTTGGGGAAAGAAACGAGTGGGAGCACTTTCCTGAATGTTTTGATGCGAGAGAAACCGAGGGATGTCCGTGTTTATTCTGAGCAAAGTTGGCTACAGGTAAATAAATACAAATTCCCACTTCAGGAAAAGCAGTGCTTCATTCACAAAAATCCTAAAACAAACCCATTCAAGTCACAAATTTAATAAAAAAAAAATTATGATTATTTTTTTTAGTTGAACGGCTTCGCATAGACTGCAAATGAGCTTGAAGTTTTTCCTCTCAGTTCATGGAAATGTCATAATACTTGCCACATGTTCCCAAAGCGCTTAAGTATTTCTTTTAAAAAGGCATTACGATCAATGGCCTCTCATTAAAACGCAGTAAAAGGATGAATTCTGAACGTCGGCTTGAACGTTTCTGCTTTTAGCCGGCGTTCTCCTTCTGACAGACGCGTGATTATGAGCTTCCAACCGAACCATTAGCACTTCAGGGATGAATTTAAGCAGCTCTGTGTAATAAAGGAGCGTGTATGCATGGCAGAGGCAGAGCTTTGATTAAACACTTACTAATCCAGTATGCAAGCAAGTCATAACTTTGTTGATTATTCATGATGGTGATACGCTTTGTGAATAAAGAATGGCCCGGAACGAGTAGCTGTTCTTTTCTCACAGTGGAGTCGGTCTGTTTTAATATTAAGTTGGTCTGAGAGAAGAATCCCCCCCCCCCTCTTCTTCACTATTTCAGCCGGGTCCAGACAGGATTTTACAGGACAGCAGGAGAGATTTCAGATTAAGACGCGAGGTTTTATCTCCTGCACACAGAGCGTCTCGAGTTATGTCCTCGTGCTAAATATGTAAATGGCAGATTTATTTTGCAAGCATTCAGATCCAAAACAAGAAAGGAAAACAGATTGGATGGCTGAGTTTGAGAAGACACCCATGGTTTTCGCTCCCGGTGCACTCCTCTTCTTTCCCAGCATGCCGTGCTGTGCCGGGTCTGAGTCATGCCTTCCTTTCTCGCTGAACTACAGCGAGATTCCAGGACCACCCGCTGCTCTCACTCTCACAGTCTCTCTTATCAGATAGGATTTCTCTTCATGCTTAAGCGTCTGGGGATATTTCAGATATGAAGTGCAGTGTATAGAATGCTGACCTAGATTTTAATGAAACTTCATTTTTTTTTTTTTCTGTAATGAATCAGACATGAGTTGAAGGCATTAGATACGATCTTTTTTTTTTATTAGATATTAAGGACCCCTGAATTCAAAGAAAAGTCTTAAAATGCCTGGCTAGCATCTACTGGATAGCTGGATTTGCTAAATACAATGTTTGCATTGACCTAAATTATTCACATTAAAGTGTGATTTTATTTTCTCATTAACGTGAGCTACCGAGTGGCTGATTCCATCATGATAGAGTAAACGTAATCCAGGGAAAAAGCAGGGCAACATGGGATGGATGTCGGGAAGCAGGAGATCTCTCTGTAACCATGGCCGTGCCTCGCTGTAATTAAATTAACAAGGGGAAGTAAGAAAATCACAAAGAAAATGTGCGTAATTAAACCTCTCATAATTCGCCTAATTACATAATGACATACCCCTGAATTCAAAGAAATGTATTTAAATGGCTGGCTAGCTTCTACTATATAGCTGAATTTGCTAAATACATTGTTTGGATTTATAAACCCAAGTAATTTTTAAATTGTTTATATAGTTTTTAAGTAAAAGCAAGAGTATGTTCAGAAAGTGTTGGATGTGAGGTCAATGTGGAAAAATAGCTTGACCCCATTGTGGTACAGTAAGCAAACATGATGACCACATGTTACCTAGAAGCATTTAAACAGATCATGAACCTGTGTATCAGACTAGCTAGCTAAGTTGTAGTAGTTGTTTATTTTAAATATTGTTAAATAAATCTCTGAGTATGATGCTGACATTCCTTTCTGTCCTTCTGCACTGTTAGAATCTTAATATTTTTACTAACCAGTCTTTCACAGACCTCTTTAGTTTTTCTCATTTGTCCTCACCATATTGTCATTTGTTGGTTTAGCTAACCATCTTGCTAACTTGGCTAGTTAATAGTCCAAAAGCTACACTGTCATTATCATATCTGTTCTTAAATACAAACCTGAGCTAGCTTATTAGCCTTGTTAATGCTAGCAGAAACGTTGCTATCAAGCTTTAAGTGAATTCTACACCCGTGTTTGTTTTATGATGTTATTCCTCAAATTTCTCAGTCGTATATTTTTGTTAGGCTTTTAAAGCAACAACAAAACAACACCAAAAAAAAAAAAAAACAATTTTTAGCAACCTCTATGCTATGCTAATACTTGGCTAATGTTATTGATAAAACTAACTAGCATGCTGATGATAAAGAGAATATGACAGACTCTAGTACTAAAAACCCTCTATGACAAATGAAAAGCTAGCTTGATAGCAGCTAACAAGCTAGATGATGTATTTATTTTATGCTCAAATTAAAATTGCATATTTACAGACTTTGGTATTTTTTGACATGTTCCTAAGCTTTCCGAGTTGTTTTTAGGCATTGATTGTTGATTATTTGTGGTTTAAAACGACGTCCTCAGGGGTTCTCTTACAATTCCTCTCAGGTAGCTACCTCCTGCTAGCACAGTGAGCTTTACAAATTAGTGTGCTCCATTACTGCAGGACTGTGTAAAGCAGCTCCACTGTTTTTCTCTCAGAGCATATTTGTGCCATAAAGGACTTGAGCCAAAGATTTGTTCTTGTTTTTCCTCCCTTCCTCCAGCAGCAATGCCCCCCCCCCTCCCTAGTAATTTTCGGTGCTAACGTTTTGGAAAACAGGTGGTTTAAAGTGCATTTTATTGTAAGGTGAGCCGTGCCTGAGTTATTAGCATCAGATTTTGAACAGGATTGCATTGTCCTGCTGCTGTTTGACCCTCTGTGTCTGTGACCTAGCAACAAGACCTGGCCAGATATAGTTAGATATACAGCACGTGTGTGTGTACTTCAGTGTGCTTGTTCCAGCTCTCGAGAGGCCTGTGAACTGCATGTGCGTCACTGCAAAGGCTCCGTTTCCCTCCGTGGAAAAGGTTTTTTATTGTGTAGTAGCACAATAAAGTAAAACCTTGAGCAGGACCAGGCCAGTGGACTGTAGCAGGCTACAGTGGTGTGAGGCTTCTTCTGTCTGTACAATAGGAATAAAATGTCAGCTCAGATTGATTGAATTGGTTTGAATGAATGAATAATGGAAAAAAAGAATGGTGCATTATTGAATCTCCAGCACTACATTTCCTCACACCACACCTCAGAGAGATGTTTTTCACTGTCTTACTGAGATTCTCCTTCTGCTTTTATTAATATAGCTGATAGTGAACTATGCAATTCTCCCCAACAGACCAGTCCTCGGGCTTCAATAGAAATAGACGTACCTTATGATGTGTGAGCGTATTTTCCTGATATCCTGTTCTAACACAATGTTCTCTCTCTTTCTCCCTCCCAATCCTGCCTCCCTCCCTGCACCCCCATTTTAACTCATTAACATGGCCCCGCCCCTTCATTGTGCACCACTTCATTTTCCCCCCAATATCCCCTTTTCTTATTGTTCATTGATTTCATTTTTACTCCTCTTATTTTTTTTTGTCCATGGGTCATTGTGTTAACGGCTTGCAGACCCCATAGACCCTGAT
This sequence comes from Hemibagrus wyckioides, assembly GCF_019097595.1. Taxonomy (NCBI): domain Eukaryota; kingdom Metazoa; phylum Chordata; class Actinopteri; order Siluriformes; family Bagridae; genus Hemibagrus; species Hemibagrus wyckioides. The sequence goes on from NC_080719.1 coordinate 5,857,412, forward strand.
GTTGATTTGTACGAACTTTTCCATCCTCCATACACTCCAGTACCAGACCCCATTCCCATGATGCCTCCTGTGGGTGTTCAGGCTTCGGTTCTGAGCCATGACACCATCAAAGTCACATGGGCCGACAACTCGCTGCCCAAGAACCAGAAAATCACAGATGCGCGCTTCTACACTGTGCGCTGGAAGACCAACATACCAGCAAACACCAAGTTCAAGGTAGAGTTCATTTAAATCGAGGCAGAATCGGTCTTCTGATTTTGAGTTTCATTTTCAAATAATTTCAGGAACAATTATTTAATAATTTAAATAATGAGGCAAAGTATAGTCAAAACCATTTTTTTTCATCCTTTCTCAAACCATCTTTAACTCATTCATCGAGCTTGTTTTTTAGACGGCCAACACTACCAACCTGAGTCACGTGGTGACAGGTCTGAAGCCCAACACTCTGTACGAGTTTTCCGTCATGGTCACTAAAGGCAGGAAAACCAGCACGTGGAGTATGACGGCTCACGGGACGACGTTAGAAGCCAGTAAGTCATTCGGGCGCGTGTGAACATTTCATCTGTTCACCACTCACGTTATCTGTGTAAATGATTCCATTAGCACCGGGTCTCTACATGCGATGGAACGTTGGTTGAATTCATCCATTTTCACTCACTCTCGATTCTGAATTATTGATAGTAATGGAATTTTTTCCTCAGCGCCCAGTTCAGCCCCGAAAGATGTGACCGTGGTCAGTAAGGAGGGTCGTCCACGCACCATCATAGTCAACTGGCAGCCTCCTTCCGAAGCCAATGGCAAAATTACAGGTAACAAAACAATAACAACAGCTCTGTCTCTTGTATCTATCACTATACCCAACATACATCAACATACTCTGTAAATATTCTGTGTTTTTGTTGTTGTTCCAGGCTACATTATCTACTACAGCACTGATGTCAATGCCGAGGTACACGACTGGGTGATTGAGCCGGTGGTGGGGAACCGACTCACTCACCAGATCCAGGAGCTGACCCTTGACACAACATACTACTTCAAAATCCAGGCTCGCAACTCCAAAGGCATGGGGCCCATGTCTGACGCAGTCCAGTTCCGCACTCTTAAAGGTAGGAAGAATTTCATTAAAAAGCAAATGTACGCACAGTACACGTTATACAGGAAATGCTGTGTTTCTTGTATTAATATTATTAGAAATCTTTAGAAAAATAGAACAACTAATTGAACGAATAAAATACCAATAAGCATAATGAATTTGTGTTATAATCAAAATTCTAATGGAACAAAACAGCATTTTCAATTCATATGTAGTGAGGAGCTGCCAACATGTATGCTTTAGCCAGAGCGTTGATTATTTTCTGACCTCTTGAAAAGGCAAAACAGGATACAGCTGAAAACACAGTAGGAGTTTGAAATCTCTTTTCAATAATTATGACTATAATTAATCATTAATATAAGTAATAATTAATATAATGTCTAAAAATATTATTTATTTATTTATTTTAATTAATTAAGATTTAATTATTTATTTATATTGTAATCATTTTTAATAAAATTTAATGAAAAAGAACATTTACTTTATTTATTCTAATATCTAATTTAAATGTTTTTTTCCATGTATGTAGATACATAAAGCTTCTTACACTTGTAGATCCTTCTAATGGCAGAGGAGGGAATGTGACATGAGACAGAACTGAATATTTGACTGAACTAAAATCACCTCAAATACTGATTCATTTAATAATATGAATGGAAATGCATTTTTTTTTGTTATATTGCTACAAGCTTTATTCTGAGCTGAATTAGATAGCTCTTGTCTGATTTCTTCAGTTTCTATTAAAAAATGTAGGAATTCCTGTATTATTAACTAATTTTTTTCCCCTTCATATCTGTAACTTCTCTTTGCTTGTCTCTCTTGCTCTGTGATAACTCGCACACACGGCTCGGTCTTGTCTCTCGTTTCACGGCACTCCCTCTAACCTTTCTGCTCTGCGTTCTCTCTCCTCTGGCCTGCTAGCTGAATCATCAGACAAAATGGCTAATGACCAAGGTAATTGCTCTTTCTTTCCTTATCTCTCCAGCTGCTTGTTGTTTCTGTTCTTTGTTTCTGCTCTCGTGAGCTCAGAGTATTTCTTCACTGAGAATGTGACGCACGTGAAAAGAGCTCAAAACATAAATAGTGCGGTCCTTTATTTTTATGCCCTCTTTTGATCGTGTACAAATGGTCTTGATGATTTCTTACCTGTTTTTTTTTTCCTCCTCTTGTTTTCATTCAGCTTCTGGGATTCCCGGGAAACCAGGCAGACCACCTACACTAGACCCTGGTATTGGTAAAGTCTCTTTATTTCCTTTTCACTCTGAGATGTATGGTAACCAGTGATGCTTCATTAAGAAGTGATAGACCTGTGCAAGTTAATATTGAGCTAAGGCACAGCTTCTCGAGCCTGGTCCAGGAGAACCTCGGTCATTCACATTTCAGTGTTTTCCCTGCTCTGTGAGAGGAGAGGGAAAAACCTAAAATAGGAAGTACAAGGGGGTTCTCCAGGGCCTAACATGAGAATCGAGGACGTTTACCTCATTTGGCAGACACCCATATCCAGAGCGACTTACATTTATCTCATTTATACAACTGGGCAGTTAAGGGCTTTGCTTGAAGGTTCACCAGTGGCAGCTTGGTGGTCCTGGGATTTGAACTTCTGAGCTATCACATCCCTCAGACATGAGAATACTGAAACTGTTGCTTCCAAGATTCTTAGTGCTGATTTTCATCTGAAATAAATAGCAGTGATGGTGAGCTCCAGTTAAAAAAAAATACATCAGGTACTTAATTCTAATAAAAAAAAATGTACCTGCTATAATAGATAAGCTGTCTAATGTGGGTTTAATGCTTTTTTTGCTGACTCAGCACAGAGCTTGTGTATTTGTATGACAGGAAGTGAAGACACTCGGCTGATTTAACCTGCAATCTATACGCTATGTCTTTAAACCTCATTTGAATATGTAAATTAGTTTACCGGCTAGCTTTATGCAGGTTTGATACATTATGTTCATTATATAACTCCAAATGGCTCATATTTTTACCCCCCTGTCCTGTGAAGGGTGTGATATTCAGTGGCAGGTCTGATCACTTCAGAGTGGACAGCATCCGCATCCATAACTCAAGAAATAAACCTTTTATTTGCGTTTTTTTTTGTATTTAGTTTTTATATCTGTGCATGTATAGTGTGTGTGTGAGAGAGTACAGTGTGCTAACAGAAGTGCTGGTGATGTATTTAAGGGAAATCAGGGATGCCTGGTAGTGAAAACCACATCTTGGTGATCGTCATCATCGTGTCTGTGGGAGGCTTCATCATCATCGCGTTAGTGGTGGGAGCGTTACTGTGCTCGCGCCGCTCCACCTCCCAGCAGAAAAAGTAAGTAGAAGGTGGAGGTATTGGCGATGTGCAGGGGGAGGATGTGAGGTTCTGGTTCATTTCACAGCTCTGCAGTGTCACGCACGCACATACACACACACATATACTTGTCCACACATACACACACACACACAAACACAGACACTTGTCCACACATACACACACACACTTGTGTACACACTCAAATTTATACACACTTGTATACACTCACTTGTATACACTCACACACAGATACTTGCCACCCCACACACATACACACACACACACATATATATATATATATATATATATATATATATATATATATATATATATATATATATATATATATATATATATATATATATATATATATATATACACACTTGTCCATACATATACACACACATATACTTGTCCACACACGTATACACACACATTTATACACACTTGTATACACTCATACACACATACTTGTCCACACACACACAGATTCTTGTGCATGCACACATTTGTATAAACACACACACACAGACACTTGTCCACACACACTCGCACACTTGTGTATACACACACACACACACATAGTTTGAGCTGCAGGAGGCATGGTTTTTGCCCTTGTCCACTAAAAAATTTATTTCCCTTTTCAGGAAACGTGCAGCCTGCAAGTCCAGCAACGGCTCCCACAAGTACAAAGGCAATTCCAAAGACCTCAAACCCCCTGATCTCTGGATCCACCATGAGCGCTTGGAGCTCAAACCCATCGATAAATCACCCGAGCCCAATCCGGTCATGACGGACACCCCGATTCCTCGTTCCTCCCAGGACATCACTCCTGTAGACGGCACCATGGACCCCATCCTCCAGAGACGCAATTCATACCGCGGTGAGATCTTCATTCAAACCCATCTCCAGCGTCGTGGTCCTGCTTCATTCACTGCTTCCACCATTTTGGTTTTCTGTCTCTGAAAACCTGCTTAAATGTGCTTAAATTCTTTTTATGTGTTGCTTTTGTTGTGTAAAATTTGATTTCGCTTTTTTGTATTGCCTGCAAAAATGCCCTTCACTCAGTTTACAGTCTGTTTTTGTAAATGGTTCATTAGTGCCCCCTAGTGGAGGCAAAAAAAACACAGCTTGTTAAATCTGGGAAATTAGCGAACAGGCTGTGGTGATGCCTGGACAAGCCTGGCTCTCTCTCTCAAAGGCTTGGTCACTCTCTGGTTTGCAGGCCATGAGTCAGAGGACAGCATGTCTACGCTGGCAGGTCGGCGTGGAATGAGGCCTAAAATGATGATGCCCTTTGATGCTCAGCCCCCTCAGCGTAAGTGCTCCTGGTCCTTCCTTTTGGGGACCCTTGTGTTTTTTTTTAGCACACTATACTTTGAAGGGCTTTTTAATTCAGAGCTGATTATGTAGCAGCATGTTCACGCTAAAAAGATCTTAATTTTGCACAAGCTAAAACGTGCCTTTTTGGTCATTGTGGTTTTGTTTGCATGTGCTGTGTAGCATATATATATATATATATATATATATATATATAAACAGTGCTTCCCATATGTTCATGGCTTTGTGTGTTTGTGTGTCAGTGTAAAAACGTGGCCTCTCTGTTATTTGTGTCCATCCGCAGCCGTGATTAGTGCTCACCCCATCCATTCCCTTGATAACCATCACCACCATTATCACCTCGGCAGCCTGGCCTCCCCGACACACAACTATCTGCAACACACGAGCAGCCCGCGGGCCCTCACCTCCTCCATCTCTTATCTAGACAGGGCCGAGTCGCCAGGTGAGCCAGCAGCCCCAGCAGAGCGTAGAAAAGACACTACGTCCATGCAGGAGGCAGCGTGTCACGGCTTTTCTTTTCTTACGTTCTGGTGCTGTTTACCGGGTTCAGAAAAAAATAGTAAGCAGATCTCAATGCAGTTATGCTGTAGGAGGTTAGCGGGTAAGACAGTGCTGGACAGTGTGATGGTGTGATATTGATATTGTGATAAATTATATTACCTTATAACAGATATTGTACATAGTGTGATATATTTAAAAAATATATATATATTTAATATATAATGAATAACAAACTACAAAGAAATTGGATTCAAGATAAGAGATTTTTTTTATTTTTTAAATTAATTTTTTTGCATATTTTAAAAATCATTTTATCTTTTAACAGTAAAATGTGTATTTTTTATATACATGAAATCAAATAAAACCTCTATTTTTATCTATTTAATATATAATATATATATACATTATATTATATATTATATTATATTATATTTTATATATATATATTTATATATATATATATATATATATATATATATATATATATATATATATATATATATATATATATATATATACAATATATTGCCAAAAGTATTCGCTCACCTGCCTTGACTCGCATATGAACTTAAGTGACATCCCATTCCTAATCCATAGGGTTCAATATGACGTCGGTCCACCCTTTGCAGCTATAACAGCTTCAACTCTTCTGGGAAGGCTGTCCACAAGGTTTAGGAGTGTGTTTATGGGAATTTTTGACCATTCTTCCAGAAGCGCATTTGTGAGGTCACACACTGATGTTGGACGAGAAGGCCTGGCTCTCAGTCTCTGCTCTAATTCATCCCAAAGGTGTTCTGTCGGGTTGAGGTCAGGACTCTGTGCAGGACAGTCAAGTTCATCCACACCAGACTCTGTCATCCATGTCTTTATGGACCTTGCTTTGTCCATACTGTTATACTGTGGAATATTTAGGAGCGAGGAAATTTCACGACTGGATTTGTTATAGTATAGTATATACACTATATTGCCAAAAGTATTCGCTCACCCATCCAAATAATCAGAATCAGGTGTTCCAATCACTTCCATGGCCACAGGTGTATAAAATCAAGCACCTAGGCATGCAGACTGTTTTTACAAACATTTGTGAAAGAATGGGTCGCTCTCAGGAGCTCAGTGAATTCCAGTGTGGAACTGTGATAGGATGCCACCTGTGCAACAAATCCAGTCGTGAAATTTCCTCACTCCTAAATATTCCACAGTCAACTGTCAGCTGTATTATAAGAACGTGGAAGTGTTTGGGAACGACAGCAACTCAGCCACGAAGTGGTAGGCCACGTAAACTGACGGAGCGGGGTCAGCGGATGCTGAGGCGCATAGTGCGAAGAGGTCGCCAACTTTCTGCAGAGTCAATCGCTACAGACCTCCAAACTTCATGTGGCCTTCAGATTAGCTCAAGAACAGTGCACAGAGAGCTTCATGGAATGGGTTTCCTGACCTCAACCCGATAGAACACCTTTGGGATGAATTAGAGCAGAGACTGAGAGCCAGGACTTTTCGTCCAACATCAGTGCCTGACCTCACAAATGCGCTTCTGGAAGAATGGTCAAAAATTCCCATAAACACACTCCTAAACCTTGTGGACAGCCTTCCCAGAAGAGTTGAAGCTGTTATAGCTGCAAAGGGTGGACCGACGTCATATTGAACCCTATGGATTAGGAATGGGATGTCACTTAAGTTCATATGCGAGTCAAGGCAGGTGAGCGAATACTTTTGGCAATATAGTGTATGTATAATGTGTATATATATATATGTGTGTGTGTGTATATATATATGTATATATATATATATATATATATATATATATATATATTATTATATATTATATATATATATATATATATATAATATATATATTATTATATATTATATATATATAATATATATATATATATATATATATATATATATATATATATATATATATATATAAAATATATATATATATATATATATATATATATATATATATATATATATATATATATATATATATATATATATATATATATATATATATATATATATATATATATATAAAATATATATAATAATATAATATATATATATATATCATAAATTGTACAAAAAAAAACAGGATATTTTTATTTTTCTTGCTCGCTAAAAGCCATATTTCCAAGTTGTTTTATTTGCATTTTATTTTCCCAGCATTTATTTTTCACTTTTTTTTATTTAATATATGCATGCTAAACAAAAATCTCTGAACTCATACTGGCATTTCATGCACAAAACCTCAACAAAATTATATTCACTATGTTTCTATAATGAATAATTCTGCCATGCCTACTGCTCACGTGTCCTGATTTGCAATTAAACACAAAATACTAACGTCAAGAATAATGTAAAGGAAAGCAGTTGCTTTAATAATTATCTAGAAATCAAGGCTGTGTAAACAGAACAGCAATTGCGCCATGTTGTGTATTGATTTTGATTATTATTCGCATTGCTCTAGTGGCTTAAACTTCTTATTCGTAAACCACTTTCCTAAGGAGGAAAGTGTATTTGACGCTGCTCCAGATAGATTATTTTATTGCGGGGGGTGGAAACCAAACAAACAAAGCAGCATCTGAATTTGTAATTTGTCATGCAGGCCAATAAACTGTCTCCCTTCCCCCTTTGCCCCTTCACTTCCTGTTTAAAATGGCTATGTACAGGAAATGCCAAAGCAGGTGCAGTTCATCCCATTCACCAGAGGGGGTTAAAAAAACCAACGTAGTGAAAAACATTGTTAGTATTATTCTTTCTTTACATTTGCCTCCTACATTTACAGTAACTGCATTAAGAGAGCGTTGTTTCTGAACCCTCAGTGTACACACTGCTTTCTTATAATCTCTTTCTCCATTCCATATACGGTAGTATTTCTGTCTCATCCATGTCGTCACACGATAATATAGCAGGTCTTGGGTCTAATAGCAGACGTGTGTATTAGTGGTGTGTGACTGTGGCTGTGATTACAGAGTCTGTGAGAAACACTCCCACTACGGACCTGCTGCCTGCCTCGGCTCAGCCCTCCTGCTCCATCGATCACTCGGAGACCGACATCAGTTACCACAGCTCAGCGGCCGAGGATGAGCCCAGCTACAACCCCCCAACGGCACACGTGCGCCCCACACACCCGCTCAAGAGCTTCGCCGTGCCCTCAGTGCCCGCCCACGGCTCCGCCTATGAGGGAGTTGCTCTGCCTAGCACGCCCCTGCTTTCTCAGACAGGTGCGAGTGTTTGTTTGGGAAGCTGAATTGAGGCGTCATTCATTCGAGAGCAGATTGATTTAGTAGACTGTTTTAGAGCATGCTGTTGAACACACATAAAATTCTAACCGTTTATCATATCAGACATCACGTCTGTCCAGGGTTGCCAGGGTTACAAATTCTAAGGCAAGTTTGTCCAGTTGTGAGGGGGAAAAAAATGATAATCATCACTAGTACATAAAGTATAAAGCACAAGAGTAGACGATGTTTCTCTGAAATTTCTTATTATAAGACATAGTGCAGAGTTTTGATAGTAATAGTAATAGTCGACGATAAAAATGTTTATTGTGGCTCTGAAATCAGATATGCACATGCAACCGAGGAAAAAAAAAAAAGAAGAGTATACGTGTGAAAAGCAGGTGAGACCTGGCACCCCTGCCTCTTTACACACACTGTAATCTGAATCTGACTGAATCTGAATGATCACTTTAGTGCTGTTATTAAATCATTTTGTTACTGTTACATTAACGACTGTGATCAGGAATTCTACATTTATCACTTATGATTAAAAAGTGTATTGTTTTTAAAAAAAAAAATCACATGAACAAGAATACAAGAATCTGGTCTCTTGGCTGTATTCGAAGAGTTTGGAGTCAACAACAAAATAACCGTCTATATCTCATTTTTACCTCATCGAAGAATCCAAAGCAGCAGATGTTTCACTTCAGTATATCTCACGTGACTTAGTGGACACCTCTTAAGAGAAGCAGAATGAACTCTCCCTTTAGTCCCTGTTGTGACATGGATCCATATCAGTTCAATTTCAATTCATTTGATTTGTATAGCGCTTTTAACAGTGGACATTGTCTTAAAGCAGCTTTACAGAAATTTTGAAACATAGAAAAATGATAAAGATGCAAGTTACTATTTATTTCTAACATTCATCCCTAATGAGAAGCCTGAGGTGACGGTGGCGAGGAAAAACTTCCCGAGATGATATGAGGAAGAAACCTTGAGAGGAACCAGGCTCAGAAGGGAACCTGACAGCATTATCATTATCCCTGTTAATGATATAAAAGTTGAAAACGTTAAAGATTATTGAGTACTGCATATGTCTGTGAACTCCATGATGCTCATGTTAAACTGGGTGGGCACAGAGTGGGAATGGGGTGGTTGAGAGGTGTGGGTGAGGGTTGGGTGGTTGTGACTTTTGGGTTTTATTTTATTTTATTTTATTTTATTTTATTTTATTTTATTTTATTTTATTTTATTTTATTTTATTTTATTTTATTTTATTTTATTTTATTTTATTTTATTTTATTTTATTTTATTATTTATTTATTTATTTATTTATTTATTTATTTATTATTATGGTAATAATTTTTATTGTTATGTTGTTAATTATTATTAGTTGTTATACTGAAATTATGCTTGCACTCTGTTGTATTAGTTAGTTTGTGTTTGAAGAAAAAAATATTCTGATGAATATATTTGTTGAGGATTAATCTGATGAATATATTTGTTGAGGATATTAACCAGCGCTTGAATATGAATTATCTGTTTGTCTGTTTCATTACCTTTGTTCTGTTTCATTCAGCCAGAAGTCTGATTTATTTTTAATGTAAAAATGTTATTGATAATGCTTGCCATTGAATTGCTGATTTTGTTGCATATCTGGCAACCCGTTTTTAACAGCTAGGTGTAATATAAAGGGTGTATAATACACACACTGAAGAAAGGATCAAGAGCTTCACTGAAATGTGTGTGGTGATGTTTTTTTTCCCCAGGTCCTCATTCAGTCAAGACCGCCTCCATCGGGACACTGGGCAGGACGAGGACGCCCATGCCAGTAATCGTGCCCAACGCACCAGACGTGTCAGACAGCAGCAGAATGCTGGAGGAATGCGAGAGTGTGAGTATCACTGCTCGTCTCACACACTCTGTATCAGCTCAGTAAACTCATCCACAAGACCAGAAGAGAAGCAACCGAGTGCGATGTTTAACTCTCCGTGTATAGGGGTACGAGTGCAGAAGTTTGTATCCCCCAGATTAAATATCGAAATGTGGGTGTGTCCTGCAACTAGACGAAACGTTTCAAAAGAAACAAAAAGCAGCATTCGTGAGGAGCAGGTTGGTGTCCAGTCCTGATATGAAAGAAGAGTTTATTAGATGGGCTATTAATTAAAAAAGAAGAGTTATTAATTAATTAATTATTAATGAAAAAAGAAGAGTTAAGACAGAATATTAATTACAAAAAGTTAGGATAGTCTATTAATTAAAAAAGAATAGTTAGGACAGAATATTAATTAAAATAAAAAAAGAGCTGGGACAGAATATTAATTAAAAAAGAAGAGTTAGGACAGAATATTAATTAAAATAAAAAAAGAGCTGGGACAGAATATTAATTAAACAAGAAGAGTTATGACAATATTAATTAAAAAAAGAAGAGTTAGGACACAATATTAATTAAAAAAGAAGAGTTAGGACAATATTAATTAAATAAAAGTAGCGTTAAGACAGAATATTATTTTTAAAAAGAAGAGCTAGGACACAATTAAAAAAGAAGAGTTAGGATAATATTAATTAAATAAAAGTAGAGTTAGGACAGAATATTAATTAAAAAAAGAAGAGTTAGGACACAATATTAATTAAAAAGAAGAGTTAGGACAGAATATTAATTTAAAAAAGAAGAGTTGGGACAGAATATTAATTAAACAAGAAGAGTTATGACAATATTAATTTAAAAAAGAAGAGTTAGGACAGAATATTAATTAAAAAAGAAGAGTTAGGACAGAATATTAATTTAAAAAAGAAGAGTTGGGTCAGAATATTAATTAAACAAGAAGAGTTATGACAATATTAATTTAAAAAAATAAGAGTTAGAACAATATTAATTAAAAAAAGAAGAGTTAGGACACAATATTAAAAAAGAAGAGTTAGGATAATATTAATTAAATAAAAGTAGAGTTAGGACAGAATATTAATTAAAAAAGAAGAGCTAGGACAGAATATTAATTTAAAAAAGAGCTAGGACACAATTAAAAAAGAAGAGCTAGGACACAATATTAATCAAAAAAGAAGAGTTAGGACACAATATTAATCAAAAAAGAAGAGCTAGGACACAATATTAATTAAAAAAGAAGAGCTAGGACACAATATTAATTAAAAAAGAAGAGCTAGGACACAATTAAAAAAGAAGAGCTAGGACACAATATTAATTAAAAAAGAAGAGCTAGGACACAATATTAATCAAAAAAGAAGAGTTAGGACACAATATTAATCAAAAAAGAAGAGTTAGGACACAATATTAATCAAAAGAGAAGAGTTAGGACACAATATTAATCAAAAAAGAAGAGTTAGGACACAATATTAATTAAAAAAGAAGAGCTAGGACACAATATTAATTAAAAAAGAAGAGCTAGAACACAATATTAATTAAAAAAGAAGAGTTAGGACACAATATTAATTAAATAAAAGTAGAGTTAAGACAGAATATTAATTTTAAAAAGAAGAGCTAGGACACAAAATTAAAAAAGAAGAGTTAGGACACAATATTAATTAAATAAAAGTAGAGTTAAGACAGAATATTAATTTTAAAAAGAAGAGCTAGGACACAATATTAATTAAATAAAAGTAGAGTTAAGACAGAATATTAATTTTAAAAAGAAGAGCTAGGACACAAAATTAAAAAAGAAGAGTTAGGACACAATATTAATTAAAAAGAAGAGCTGGGACAGAATATTAATTAAACAAGAAGAGTTATGACTATATTAATTAAAAAAAAGAAGAGTTAGGACAGAATATTAATTAAAAAAGAAGAGTTAGGACAGAATATTAATTTAAAAAAGAAGAGTTGGGACAGAATATTAATTTAAAAAAGAAGAGCTAGGACACTATTAATTAAAAAAGAAGAGTTAGGACACAATATTAATTAAAAAAGAAGAGCTAGGACACAATATTAATTAAAAAAGAAGAGCTAGAACACAATATTAATTAAAAAAGAAGAGTTAGGACAGAATATTAATTTAAAAAAGAAGAGTTAGGACACAATATTAATTAAAAAAGAAGAGCTAGAACACAATATTAATTAAAAAAGAAGAGCTAGAACACAATATTAATTAAAAAAGAAGAGTTAGGACAGAATATTAATTTAAAAAAGAAGAGTTAGGACACAATATTAATTAAAAAGAAGAGCTGGGACAGAATATTAATTAAACAAGAAGAGTTATGACTATATTAATTAAAAAAAAGAAGAGTTAGGACAGAATATTAATTAAAAAAGAAGAGTTAGGACAGAATATTAATTTAAAAAAGAAGAGTTGGGACAGAATATTAATTTAAAAAAGAAGAGCTAGGACACTATTAATTAAAAAAGAAGAGTTAGGACACAATATTAATTAAAAAAGAAGAGCTAGGACACAATATTAATTAAAAAAGAAGAGCTAGAACACAATATTAATTAAAAAAGAAGAGTTAGGACAGAATATTAATTTAAAAAAGAAGAGTTAGGACACAATATTAATTAAAAAAGAAGAGTTAGGACAGAATATTAATTTAAAAAAGAAGAGTTGGGACAGAATATTAATTTAAAAAAGAAGAGTTAGGACACAATATTAATTAAAAAAGAAGAGTTAGGACAGAATATTAATCAAAAAAGAAGAGTTAGGACAGAATATTAATCAAAAAAGAAGAGTTAGGACACAGTATTAATTAAGTAAAAGTAGAGATAAGGCAGAAAATTAATTTTAAAAAAGTTAGGACAGAATATTAATTAAAAAAAAGACGATGACTTAGGACAGAATTTTAATGAAAAACTCTTAATTAAAAAAACAGTGTAATACATTATGGTTTCTATAGTAACTGCTCATTCACAGAGACTAGTACAGGCTCTGCTAATAATAATCAGATGTAACAATAAATTCAGATATATTCAGTGATGTGAACAGATATTGAAGGAGTCTCCAGTGTCGCTGCTTTGTGAAAGTCACTGATACTCTGACTTTATCTCTTCAGCTGGTCAGTCGCACTACTGTGAAGTCTCCAGTAGACGTTTCTACTTCTGGTGGCCGTAGTAATAATGTGGATGAAGTAACTCGCATCCAGATCAGTATTGTGTATAAAATTCAGCATCATTTGGTATGAGATGAAGAAGCAGTGTGTGCGCTACTGTCTTCACTCCCATATTTGCATCTTTCTCGAGTCGCCGGACACGCCCACATCTAGTTGCTGTTGCTCATGTTACAGGTCACTTCTCATTGATAATGAATCCCCTCTGGTCACTTTATAGCTGTGACTCACAGTACTGTAACTTGATGTGGAAATGTTTTGCGTTTTAAAATGGAATTTTTAATCTAGTTTGTCTTCTCTCCCTCACACATCTCTGCTCTCTGCCCTCCCTTTTAACTACAAAACTGTCTGCTCGTTATAAACGAACGTTATTTTGCATCCTTTTATCATTTCTTCCAATCTGATCTGAAACCTGTTCCGTCGGCATCGATGACCAAAACCAAATCCTGTTCCGTTTTTGCCAATGCTCGTGCTTGTGAACGTTGTAACTCTGATTCTTCGCTTCTTTTCTCCAGCTCCACTGCCTGTCTCCTTTATAACTTCCTTTATAAAATTCCATCCCTGAGCTTTATTTTTTTTTTTTAACCTCCTCAAAGCGTGTTCTCTTTCCCTTCCCTCCCTCCTGCATTAACCCTCTCCCTCTTTCTCAGAAGTACGAGAAGGACGAGCTGTCGGAGGAGATGGCCCATCTGGAGGGCTTAATGAAGGACCTAAACGCCATCACCACGGCCTGAGCACAATCTCTACACCCTAACACACACACACACACACACACACACACACGCTTACTTCTGTCCACACAACCCGCCACGGCATGGACAAAGTTCTCAGTCCTTCACAGAACCGAATGAGAGAAAATTGAACATTTTTGGCTCGCCTTGCTAACTCTCAGGAAGGAAACGGCCATCGGTTAAAGGAGTGAGGAACATTTTGGGTACTGATTCCTTCTGGAACGTGTCTTTTTATTATTTTATTTTTCGCTCTTCGGAGACGCTGTTTGTTACCTTACGAATTAAAAAAAAAAAAAGGAAGATTACAGTATGCTGGTGTTCGTGCTGGTGCTCAAGGCACAATTTACAGTGTTTCATTTGTGCGTTTTTGTATCTCTCAATCTCCTTCTCTCTCCCTATATATATATAATCTCCCTCTATATATATATATATATATATATATTTCCACCCGTTCCAGTGAGGTGAACATTGGACACTGTCCCTTTTATTTTTTCATTTTTGTATTACGCATATCGATCGAATGACATCGTTCCTTTTTTTGTACGTCATCTTATTATTTTCTATGGGTTTTTTTTAATTATTATTATTTTATATACATATACGCTTAAAGATATGTATATAAGGTCAAAACTGCCTCATACTTCTTTTTTTTTTAAATAGCAATGTTTTCAGAGGAGAGCGCGTCAGCCCCATCAGCCTTACGGGGTTTCCCCGTCACCGAGAAAGTCCGACGCTCTGCGGAGGCTGGACGACGCGTCGGACATTCGGGTCGTCCTCGGTACGAGACGAAAAAACAAACGATTTTTTTTTGCCGAACGGGAGCTCCTTTCAGAATATTGCCTTACACTTCTGTCTGCACGGACACTCGTCCTTCGAGGAGGGAAGCAAAAATCATCCACCGCTCGTGTGTCACCTGCCACTGTGATATACAGACGCGCTCTCGTACGGAGCCGTGAGCGCGCCGCCTGCTAGACTGCGGCTTACGTTCTCGTCACTGGTGTCCCGGTGCTCTGGTTTGTTTTAATTTTTTTTTTTTTGACTTCAACTTCATACAGACTTCATCATCTTTGGACACTGATGTTACACAATAAAATGCAGTATACACTACAGTCCTTAGATTTTCTGAAGACGCATACACGAGTGCGAACACGGCAATGCTCCCAATGATCCTCCACTTAGTCTTTTCCTTTGTGTTTTTATTTTTCCTCACATGTAGCTGTTTTTTTTTATATGAAGAATTTCATTGTGAATGAGAAATGAAATATGTGGCAGTCTGGGAAAACCCTTGCATCCGGATCGAAAACTTTTCAGAAAGCGTCACTGTGGAAATGTTTTCATTTTTACTTTTAATTTTCTAGCAAAGTGATGTCGGAGATCGGCGAAATCGGATTATATCTCGTGACACACTGATCCAGGTTCAGATTGTAATGTTTCCGTCTGTTACAGTGCTGCCGTCTGTACGTTTCTCCCTGTAAATCCAGATCCGTCAATTAAGACACATTTCAGCGCACGGAGGGTTTTTCCCAGGCCGCCGACGCAGACGTTCTCCTGCTGGAAAAATCATTTTTCCTCCCCCCCCCTTCTTTTCAACCCAAAGAGCAGCATCACTTGCAATCGTATCATTCGCTCGACTTTGATTACTTCAGTGTCATATTTTTTCCCCCCATCTTCTTGAATGTGGGGTATGACTGTGAGGAATCGCCGGGTTACAGGAACACGTTCAGCGCTTGGACGACATTTGTACTTATTTGGGATAAAATACTACGTTGTTAGACAGTATACCTTTTTTGCACTTTTTTCAACAGGTTCTGGAAAAAAAAGAGAGAAAAAAAAACATTTCTTACATATCCTGTGTTTTCAATATAAAAGTTCTATTTGTGTAATGTAGTGTCATAGCTTTTAGCAGTAGGCAGCTGGTCTTGTTCATTTTTGTTTTTTTGTTTTGTTTCGTTTGCCTCTGAAACGGTATTTGAGCGACAGGTTTTACTGTGTTCCAGATGAGGAATTTTATTGTTGCTTATTTCTGTACAAAGATCTTTTTTGCTGTCTGTAGAATAATCTGTGGCTTTTTAAAAAACAAAAAAAAACAAAACAAGTTCTAAAATATGATGCGAGTGATGTCTTATTTACTAACACGCTTTCTTTTTCCAGGTCTCGGGTAATCAGTCGTTAGAGCATGAATATGTAGTTGTATTATAGTGTGTCGTGTGAATAATGAGTACGGCTTTGTAAGGAGTGAAGGCTTTGTGACCTGAAGTACCTGCAGAATGTGTGTGTGTGTGTGTTTGATATGGAGAGAGAGAGATGGTGAGCGTGAGAGAGAGTGCACGTGCGTATTCACATATTATATTGCTGATGTATTTTATCCCTCAGATGCTTCACACAATCCACACTTGGATTTGAAGGCCAGTTGTTTTGAGAATGTTGCAGAACTCTTGCCTCAGAGCTTCAGGGTCATGGGTTCCCTGTCCTACTGTATCCTGCGTTGGCAGTAGACGTGAATCTGATCTGATGCTGCTCAGTCGTGGGTAAAGCAGCACAGGAGTATGTGACTGAGCTTCTCATCACCTGAAACATGAACAGTCTAAACATACAAGATTTCTCTGGATGATGAAACTCAGAAACCTGGACATCTCAAAGTATTTTTTCCCTCACCATCACCCCTGCCTTGCTCATACGGGATAAATATAATGCATCTTAAATGTAGTTATTTCAGTAAAGCTGCTTCATGACAGTAAGCGGCGTTTAAAGCTCTACACAGTAAGCGTCTCTGTGATCATCGGCACAGAACTGGACGTTTCTAATCCAGACTGAGCTTTAAAAAAAACAATTACTGCATGTGTTTGAGAATTAGTCTTTATTTCTTGGTTAACTGGAAGTAATTAGGTTCTGGGAGTTTTGAAGTTCATCCCGACGGCTGGTTGAGTGACCTGCAGTGTGGAGAGCCCACCGAAATCCTGCAAATAAATCACAATATCAGTTCCGTTTCCACAGATCATTTAAAGTTACATGTTTTTTTCCTAATAACATCAATAATAAAGTAATAGAGGCCGTATATTTAAAGTGTTTATGTACACCGATCGGGCATAACATTATGAGCAGTGACTGACTGACTGTCGTTTGACCGACCGACTAATGTACACTGGACAGTCAGTCAGTCACTGCTCATAATGTTATGCCCGATCGGTGTACATAAACACTTTAATATGACTAACACTGATGATCTCTTCACCAGTCATCAATCATGGCACCTGTTAGTGGGTGGGATATATTAGGCAGCAAGTGAACATTTTGTCTTCAAAGTTGATGTGTTAGAAGCAGGAAAAATGGACAAGCATGAGGATTTGAGTGAGTTTGACAAGGACCAAATTGTGAGGGCTAGACCACTGGATCAGAGCATGTCCAAAACTGCAGCTCTTGTGGGGTGTTCCCAGTCTGCAGTGGTCAGTATCTACCAAAGGGGTCCAAGGAAGGAACAGTGGTGAACTGGCAACAGGGTCATGGGTGGTCAAGGCGCATTGATGCATGAAGGCTGGTCCGTGTGATCCGATCCAACAGACAAGCTACTGTTGCTCAGATTGCTAAAGAAGTTAATGCTGGTTCTGATAGAAAGGTGTCATAATACACAGTGCAAGTCTTTACACTGCCACATATCCAGAATAACACTAAAGCATTCATCTGAAGTCAAAACAGCTTTCTTCTCTTACCGGACCACCCGTTATAACTCTGTTAATTAAGTATAAAAGAAAAAAGATTTACGCCATCAAACTATTACGATGCATGGTGTGTACGTGAACTGAAGTCTCTCCTGTTCATCTTTCCTGCCGTACAATACTGTTGATACTCGATAATGTGTGAAACGACTTACCAGCATCTTCAGCATTTCACTGGTGTCAGGATCCACCTCAATGACCTCTTGATCCAGAGCAGAGACCTAAAACAGCCAGCAGGACGTTATTCCACAATACAGTTCATATTGGAGGAAAGAAACAATACAACACCATGAAATCAATACTACAAACTAAATTCTAACAAAAATAATTTGGTAAAAATAAAATAAAATCTAAACATGTAACCCATGAAGAAGCATCATAAAGTAAATTAATACTCTGGAAATGAAAATATTTATTTATTTCCTTCATGATGCTTCTTCATGGGTTACATGTTTAGATTTTATTTTAACCAAATTATTTTTTATTAGAATTTAGAAATAATTTCAACACTGCTGCTTTGAGCGCTCTTTTCCACATATTTATCGGGGTCGGGGTCGGGTGGGGGGGGGTAATACCCCGGGATTCGCCTGAGGAACGACTAAATCCTGCATACACAAAGCTCCAGAAGGTGTGTCACTAATCCAGCTGCAATCCACTGACCTCAGGAACATAGTTGTCTCTCCTCTCTCTCTCCTCTTCCTGGAGCTTGATGGAGATGCCTCTGACCGGACCTCTCTGGATCCTCTTCATCAAATGCGTCACATATCTGTCCATATACAAATAAAGTATAAATGAAAAAAATTAATGAATTCACAATTTTTTCCTTACCACAAAAAATTTTAGCGCTTGTTTCTAAGTTTTACGTTAACAAGAGACGGAAATCTCTCTCACCCGCAACCTTTTATATTAATACGACATCTGTAAAGAAATGATTTACACCACAGTGCTGTGGATGGGTTTATTCTGAAGATGTTGAGTATGTCAGTATCTTTATCTGGTAAGTGGTTAAGACTACTGATGCTGGTTCTGATAGAAAGGTGTCAGAATACACAGTGCACGACGGGTGACCAACACAATATTAGGAAGGTGGTCATAATGTTATGCCTGAACGGTGTATGTACCGTACCATAACATCAGTCAGTGGCTTAAACCAAAGCACGGAATCAAAGGGAAAAAACAACTGATGCAAATGAATTGTATGAGATTAAAAGCTGTAGCACTAATCATACAACTACTTTAACGACGTTACCCCCCTGAAACAGGGTTTGACTAACACCACGAGTGTTAACAGTGATTGAAATTCTGCACTCACCCTGCGATTTTGTTGCGCAGAGGCTTGCTGGGGATGATGGCGATCTCCTCGCACACCCTCTTGTTGACGTGGAAATCGCTGCCCAGTCGGGTGTAGTACTTCTCAATGATGAGTCGAGAAGCTCTCTTCACGGTCTTTGTCCTTACGCGGCCCTGAATATTAAATATATATATACACGTTATTATAAAAATCCCACAAAGCCTCAATAAGCAATTTCGAAAAACACGAACTCTGTCAGACTACTTTACTGATTCCTTTTCACTGAAAGAGAAATAAGGTTTAAGTATGTAACCTGAAAACATCTAACCATCTGGCTCATGCAGTTTAATTAATTCATTGTTAAATCTCTTCTATATTGTACGCTGATGCAGAGATATCACTCAGCTCTAAAATGAAATATTCTGCTCAACTGAACAAGGATTAGAAAAAAAAATATTACGTGACACCAAGACAAGGGTCTTGCCCACCCTTTGCCACCCCATCTCTAAAGACCTGGACACGCCCCTAATGATACAACCAAACATGTTGGATTGCATTTTATTTATTTTCTGATAAACGGTGACTTTCAGGTTTTAAAATAAGACGTAAAAGCTAACCGTGTAAGCTAAGCTAGCTGTGTTGGCGAAGCACGCGCTACCTACGTAATCTTCACGCGCTGGTGTTCGTGACTGTAGCCTAGCGATGGGTACTTGCGCGAGAGTACTTATTTACCATCAAAACTCGATTTTCTAACTAAATAAACACCGTGTCGTCTTCCAGCAAA
The DNA here is from genome assembly GCF_019097595.1 of Hemibagrus wyckioides. Classification (NCBI taxonomy): domain Eukaryota; kingdom Metazoa; phylum Chordata; class Actinopteri; order Siluriformes; family Bagridae; genus Hemibagrus; species Hemibagrus wyckioides. The sequence goes on from NC_080719.1 coordinate 5,877,438, forward strand.
ATCTTATGGACTGAATCCGCGGCACGAACGTTCGATGTAGCACGAGTTAGGAAACGATACGTTAGCCTTCCTCGAGCTCTCGCGCACTCTACCTACAAAAAAATCGTAACATTTTAAATACGTTGTCATTCGCACTGCTCATCTTTCCTAACCATGTGAAGAAGTGATATTTGGTGCTTCGGACAACAATAAGCAGGGAAATTACAAAGATGACGACGGATTCGAAAAGTTTCAAGTATCCAGCGTAAACAACCCACCATGTTGACTCAGGTCTCAGAAAAGGACCTGATGGAGCGCAGGGCGGAAGTTTATATCTTCTGCCGGAAGTACAATAAAAGTCCCGAAGAATACGGATTTCTAAATGACCAAATTCATTATTATTATTATTATTATTATTATTATTATTATTATTATTATTATTATTATTATTATTATTAATGATTGTGTTATTATTATTATTAGTGTTTATTATTATTATTTTATGTTGACACCACTATTCAAAAATATTTCCAATAATAAAGATAAGGAGGAGGAAGCAAGCACTTTTTTTTGGTTTAATAGTTATAATTATTAAAATTTCTCTTAAGCTTGTTCACTAAACTACTGCACTATTGTCGATGATACCCTAATTATATTTTTTATGCCAATGTTTTTCTTAAACAAGAATTATGGAACTTTTTCCATATTGCAGTCATCATAAATTAAATCCTAAATCTTGTATGAACAAACCAATATAATCTACAGCTAACTACAAAATAAAATGAATAAACATCTCTATATAAATTAGGCATGCATTGGGTAATATTTTAAGCTGGAAGTGCTGCATATTTTATTTAATGAAAAGGTTCTGGTAGGTAAACTAGATTTCTTTAGGAAACAAAATGGTCGAATAAAATGTAGATCAAGCAGCACCATGAAGAATAAAAGCAAGGGGTGAGATATACTGTGTACAGCAAAACAAAAAATTGGTTTATAGGGTTCAGTCTGTAAAACATGATGGGACACAAGCCATACAATAATTACGTAAAACATCATCCATCTTCTGTAGTGTTTATCCTACACAGCGTCATGGGGAGCCTGGAGCCTGTCCCTGGGGACTCGGGGCACAAGGCAGGGAACACCATGGATGGGGAGGCAACGCATTACAGAGCACGCATTTATACACACAAACACACACACACACACACACACGGCAGAGGCAGGAATCAAGCCCCAAACCCTCAAGGTATCCTCAAGGAACACCATCAAACCAATTCCTAAACAGTAAAACACTCTTTTATAAGATCCCCAATCAGGTCTTTTTGCCTTAGTTTAAATATTTCACTCATATCAGTTTCATCAGCCTTATTTGTAGTGAATTCTTGTCACTGGAGACTCGTTCAATAAACACTACGTAAACGTCTCCTCAGAGAACTTCACCATATCAACACTTCAATCTGTTTACATCGGTGCTTGCCTCCGAGTTAGCTGTAAACACAGAAACAGTAATATTAGGAGAGGTGTATTAATATAAACCTGTGTTGTGTGTTATAGTAGACTCAGAGGTGCTGTTAAAGAACATTCACTACCTTCTGGCCAATCAGAACATACACTATATTGCCTATATTACACTATATATAAGTTTTGGGACACCCCTCCAAATCATTGAATTCAGGTGATGTTTTTCAGGTGTTGGACTCGTCCCCTTAGTTCCAGTGAAAGGAACTCTTAATGCTTCAGCATACCAAGACATTTTGGACAATTTCATGCTCCCAACTTTGTGGGAACAGTTTGGGGATGACCCCTTCCTGTTCCAACATGACTGCATACCAGTGCAAAAGGCAAGGTCCATAAAGACATGGATAAGTGAGTTTGGTGTGGAGGAACTTCAGAGTCCTGACCTCAACCTGATAGAACACCTTTGAGATGAATTAGAGAAGAGACTGCGAGCCGGACCTTCTCGTTCAACATCAGAGCTGGACCTCACAAATGCGCTTCTAGAGGAATGGTCAAAAATTCCCCTAAACACACTCCTAAACCTTGTGGAAAGCCTTCCCAGAAGAGTTGAAGCTGTTATAGCTGCAAAGGCCGGAACAACTCCATATTACATTCACGTGCATGTAAAGGCAGAAGTCCCAAAACTTTTGGCAATATAGTGTATCATGCTGTGGTTTAACTGAGAATAGACTTGAGTAAGGTTAAAAAATACCCTTAAAGTTTCTGTTTAAAAAGAAAGGGCAAAAATAATCGAAACTTCTCGTCAGATGAGACGAATCCTATAAAATGTAACCAAACAGCTGAAAGTGACACAGACCCCAGAAGTTGAGACAATTTCCTTTATTTTACATAAAAAAGGGTGCAAACTTGATTTTCCCTTTAAGAGTGGAGGGAATAAAAATTGTATTTGAAAGGTTAAATGTGGTACTTCATATAACTCCTCAGGAAAAATAGCCTTTAAGACATTTATCTTTCTGCAAAAAAAAAAAAAAAAAAGAAAAGAAAGAAAAACACAAGTGGGAAAACGAAACAAAACTAAAAGGGATGGGTCCCTCCCGATCGAAAGCCCTTGACTAAACGAAACCATTCAGATGCATTAACATTCATAATTCAGCATAGACTTATGACTTCAGATTCAATGCATGAGAGGATTTGTTTTCCTTCTTCTTCGTTTTAAATAGAACCAGAACCGGAAAGGGGGGATTACAGTACTGTACAAGTTATACTTTCATTACTTGGATAGAAACAAAAAAATAATAATAATCCAAAGTGTTGCACAGAATCTTTTCTGAAATACTGCGAGAGGAAAAAAAAAACAACCTGTAGTGATAAAACACGGATGAAAATCGTAGCGGTGTTCAATCTGAACTTTGTTGAAGGATGTGCCGTTTCATGAAGCAGATCTAGAATTTGTTCACATTAAAATTTCACACAGATTTTATAACCGACGATGAGTGACAGCAATGGCGATCCGAAGAAGAAGAAATAAAAAAGCTAGAAAATACTTGCAGGTTTAAGGCTGGGATTTTACACAAGCTGTACGAACAGAAAGTTCATGCCCAGGCGGTACGTCCCAGCTCGCTGGATTCACCGCTGCGTCCCTAATCCGAGGCCACGCACTGGATCGACTGCAGAAATCCTCTAATCTAACGATTTACAATTGCTCATTTGATCCCTTTTATGAGACTACGGTGATGCAAACATGACGACTATTAAGACATCCTTGAGCATTTCATTCATTTCTGACCTTCTTCTGAGGATAAATCACTGTTTATTCAACCACCTCGTCATGGAAAGTATGACTAGGGTGAAAAGCGGCTGCGTTTTGAAATCGGCTAGTAGTCAGTCTTTACGCCGGATTCGGCCGAGAGTCCGGTAAAAAAAATAAAAATAAAAATAAAAAATAAAGGAACGACGTCTCGGTAAAAACGTCGAGGATTTCAGTGTTTAGTGTTGAAAGGAAAAGAAATAGATCCCATTTTAGTGAAACTGGTCAGCAGATGGCTCCCTTTGCCACACACAAAAAAAAAACATTTCCCAACCTAATGACATTTCCTCCATTTTGATTTTTTTTTTTTACAAAATCAAACAAAAAAAAGAAGACAAAAACAAAACAAAACAAAAAAAATGGTATTCATCTTGAACCTTTACCCAAATTTAATAACACTGATCCCAAATCTGGGCAAAAAAACCAAAACAAAACCTAGCAAGGATGTGCAGCATACAGACAAGATACTACCACCCTAAAACTCTGAAAACCTGGCAGAAAGAAATGGAAGAGCGTGGGATAGAAGGAGAAGAAGTGTACAGACTCGTCGTCTTCTTGCACAAGTCGTTCTCCCTTAAGCGAGCGCACAGGCACACCCGACAGCAGCAAGCAGCACCCGTCCAAATAAAAACAAAACAAAAAACAAAACACCCACTAAACTCCCACCAAACATTCGTGTGGAGGCACATCATATGCAAATACAAGAAACAACAGTTTAAATAAAAATAAAAAATAAGAAAGAAGCCTCTCCTTAGACACTACTGGGAGAGATTCGGTGCCAACAGAGCGAGTAGGATTCAAGTACTTTCCAAAGAAAAATAATAATTTACAACTGATGTGACTCGAGTTACACAGGACGAGTGCGAGATACAACAAGAAAAAAACAAAACAAAAAAAAACCTCTAGATAAGCAAATCTGAAATATTGCTCACAATGCATGTTGCATACACACTGGTTCGATGGCAAGCTGCCCGTCCTTGATACTCAGTTCCCACAAACACCGAGCGACATCCGTTTCTCAGCTGCAAGGGCGTCGGGGTTTCGTCCGGCAGGGACTTCGCTCCTCATAGCATCATTCAAAAAAACAACAAGACGACGACGAATGCTCGTATATTTTTTCTGAAATATTCCGCAATCGAGATCATCCCCTTTTACTGTTCTTTTGGTCCGTGTAAAAGGAGGTCACGTTTTCTTTAGTCCACGCTGTATTTCGAGAGATTATTATTTATGCTACTGGATCGGAATTTTCTAGAAATATCATCAGTGGTCAAAATTCAAAGCTCATAACTCACCGGTTTCTCAAACTGGCTAAAAGATCTTCGAAGGTTAAAGAGGAGACTAAAGGTAGTGAAAGTGTAGTGCGGTTCACGTTTATCCATGAATTCTCTCTCTCTCTCTGTCTGTCTGTCTTTCTTCCCAAATTCTGTATGGCCTGGTAATGGGGGGGGGAAAAAAAAAAAGAAAGAAAAAAAAAGAGGGTATATCATTTCAATTCACATTTACTATACATTTTAAAATTAATCACAAAAAGCATGGACTCACTATATGGGATTTGGGCCAATAAGCCATGTTCTGAACAGGGGAGAAAAGAAAACACCTTAGGTACAAATTAATTGACGAAAAGGATTGTCTAACTCCATTTCTGGAGCAGCACACAGTTTCACAAACCTGATTCGGATTCGCACTCCAGACCTTTTGCACGTTAAATCAGGTGTGGTAAAGCTCTCCAGAACTGAAGCTAGATACTAAAATGGGCTCTAAGGGTGGCCTCATCCTACGGTTAAGAGATCACAGGCCTGCCCGTGACGGAGCCGCTCAAGACCGATTTGGGAGGGAACGGAAAAGTGACGTGAGGCTGAACAATACCCAGCAGTCACAGATTTGGAGTCGGTTTAATTCGGATTTTATATACGTTTCTTGTAAGAGGGACTGAAAGTACTACATTAACAAAAGGCGAGAGAAGAGTTCCGTAGTGTCTTAACGCAGAACCGCAGCCCTGCTGTCTAGTGTTAGTTAAGGCATTAAGATGAGGATATTTAGCAGTGGCAGTTTGAGAGGCTTCTCTAAGACAGCACTCGAGTTACCATCGTCAGTTTGCATGATCCCTTTAAAAAAAAAAAAAAAAAAAACTATCCGGATCGGACACTGGTCACTGAAACTGCTACGAGGCAAGGAAACACTTCATAAACAGCCATTATTACACGTTACGAACGTTAGCAAGCTTCCTATTAACCGTTACACCGTTCTGACGCTCTGTTCATATAGACATAGAAACGCATGGCGTGAAGAAATACATATTATAGGGACATAAAAGAATGTTCAGTCTCCCACAGACCGACTGGATTACTCCCTGGCACATTAAATAATTATTCTCTTCGGCAATCGTTTCCATTTATATGGCATCATAATAATAATAATAATAATAATAATTATAATAATAATAATAGTGTAAAAAAAAAAAACATACAAGAAACGCCACGTTTAAACCAGGGATTGGGTTCAGAAAAATAAGACGCTTACAAGGGAAAAAAAAAAATCAAATCAAATCAAATAAACGCAGTGAGAACGTTTGATACAAAGAGAACCACGGAGCGTCTCACTGGCGAGTTCAGCTCTGAATCCCAGCTAATAGAAAAGTCAGGTTCACGTTAAAGCGATACTATATCACAAGAGGAGAAAGCAGCATGACTGGCTGGCTGGCTGACTGGCAGGTCGGTGTGGGTGGAGTGCTTTAGAACAAGCAGCTTAAATAGCATTCAGTAGAACTGGGGAGTGTGCTGAGGCTCTCGACCGTGGAACTGAGCGCCACAGACCTGGACGCTCTCCTCGTCTCCTTAGAGCAGAGCCAGGTAGCACATCGCATCAGCACGAGGGTCGAAGGCCATGAATACAATGCTGTCACTTTACACTTGGCTGCTTATTTCACACATTTACAGAGTCCACAAAGAAAGGCCTGTTAGCTTTGTTGTGTTAAGACGGTTAGCGTTTTTGTTTGTTTTTTTTGTCTTTTTGCTTTGTTTTTTTACGAGGTTTACGCTGACCCTGTCCAATAGATACACAAACTCTGCTAGCAAAATTTCAAAGGCTCTGACCACGCAGTCAGGAGGAGCAGAAAATACAAAGGAGAGTAGTGAAAGCTAGCAGGTGGTGCAATGGATCGATATATGAACTCCAGTGTGGATGAAGCTCCTCTGTTTGAGAGTGACTCCCTCCAAAAAATAAAAAAATCCCCCCCTCTGGAGCTGCTGGGTCTGTCACAAAGGCAGAACCCTGGAGGGCTCCCTTAAAGAGCCGGCTCTCTCATCACGGATGGATGGAGAGGGGGGGGGCGTAAAACAAAAAAAATATGAAACGAAACAAGAAGCATGAAGGAGTGCAATGCTTAGAGATAGAGTTCCAGTGCTTAGAGATCCAAATAAGTGTGTTTGTGTGTGTATATTCCGATACAAGAAAACCGTCCATGAGTCCTGCATCCGTTTCACACGATATGTGCATGTTTCCGTTCTCTCTCTCTCTCACTCACACAGGCAGGTCCCTTTGAGGCAATTCATTGAGGGCATTGTTGTCTTCTTTTGAATAAAATTTCTTTATTGAACGTTCTTAAAATGGGCTGAGTGGAGCGGGTGACGGATCATTTGTGCCGAGCGGTGTTCTTTTTCCTCTTCCTCTTGAAGAAGCAGCAGCACCTGAAATAAGACACAGAGATAGGTTACAGTCAGAACGACCCGACCCGATCCGACGCTCTGTCTGATCGATGCAAATGATGCAATTTAGGTATCGCCGGCTAGTGGCGTTATGTACAGCAGCAGGCTTTAATGCAAAACACCTTCTGTTACTCTATACAAATCTCTTAAAGCTGGTTGATTACATTGTTTTTAATATAAGAAAGCACACAGGCAGCGTTGATCACGAAAGTTACATGTAAACACGAGCACACACGCTTATGGCTTAGTGGAGTTAGGAGAGTTCGGAGAGACAGCAACAATACGACAGGATGAACCCATGGAAAATGGCTGGAGGAGCATGCAGAGGAAAGAGAACAGCTCCAGACTGACACATAGAAAAGTGATGCGGTTCACTACAGCCGTAGTGACGTCCCTGCAAGGCCCATCAAGTTTAAAATCCGCCAATATGAGGTGTTAGGTTTAGACTAGTCCCGAATTCCCTTTTTTTCTGTATTTTTCAATGTGAAATCTTTCCCCTAAATTTAAAACCCCATAATGGTGAGTAGGAGGCCTCCCTCGATTAAACGGAGTCTAATCTGAACATGTATCGAGAAAGCCTGCAACTGTTTTGGGCTTTTTCTTTTTGTGCTTTCACGTAATCTAGGCTTATTCGCCCACAGTCTAGGCTGGTCCACTCCCCTTGGGTTTTCCATGTGGACTGGAGAGAGGGACTCACCACAAGTTGAGCATTTTCACGCAGCTTCAAAAAACAAAAAAAAAAACAAAAAACAAAAAAGAAGTGTGAAAAAGAGAAAAGACAGAGAGATTATTACACAGCGAGTGAGACGATGAGACAAACCTCATGCCAGGCACATAAGAAAAACGAGGGGACACACAGAGGACGGGAGAAAAGAAGGAGAAAGAGACTCAGGGGAGGGGGAGATAGTCAGAATATTGATCTAAACATATCTGCTGTGATCAGGTGTCCTGTTTAAACCAGAGAGGAAATAGAGAGGAGAGAGGACGTGGGTCACTACTTGGGTTCTATTCCTTTGGAAGAGTGTGCAGACAGGGAAGTAATAGTCTGATGGTTAATATGGAGTAAAGAGGGATAAACAAAGTTAAGATCTAATAAATTAAAGAGAGGGAAAGTGAAAGGTTCAAAGAGAATGGCTCACAGGAAAAGGGTTTTAATGAAGTTAAATGCTGCGACACCCATTGAAACCCCGGCATGTTTATTTCAGGCTTTTAAGGGGACACAGCCTGCGTTGTTGCTTACTTTCAAGTCTGCATCGGTAATCAAAGACGGCCATCTATTTAAGACATCAAAGCACTTACAGAACTGAAAAGTGTCCGTATTTATATATCACAGGGAAAGACTTGAGATCTATACGCAAACCTAAAGAAAAGGGTGAATAGCAATAAACTTCATTCCTAATCAACACCGAGTCGTAGCTAGCTTCTTTCAACCTATAATATACCTTTAAAGACAAATCTGTCAGTAGATATCAGCGCAATCATCTAATCTATTGAGATAAAACAAAAAGGTGTTTGTTCCAACACGTACTTAGCCTCGTCCACCACTTCCACCTCTGCTTGCACCGTGATGGGAGCGTTGGAGTGGGCCTGCTGGTCGTCTGCGTTCAGTTCGCCGTTAGTTGAGCTGACCACCTGGAGCACAGAGGTTGAAGAGTCAGGATGCATGCTGTGTCCATCAATCAGGCTGCTGCTTAATGAAATCTTTTAAAGAAACCTTAATCTCTTATCACTTGTTGCAGCACTGCCGTGTTTGTGAAATGAACAGACATGTTTCCCTGTACTGAGAAAGAAAAAAAACTTTTGTTTCAATTACAAAGAAAGTCTACAGGCAGTCATTGAGGGAGTCAATAAGTGTTCTTAAAAATCTATTATGATTGTTCTGAGCGGATAAATTCTACAACTTTTCACGCAAAGTGTTTTCTCAGGAGCAAATACTTCTTTTCTCCTTCACCTTCTGTTTGTAAATCTTTATTGTAAACTAAATACACTTTCGTTTCCCACAGCATTTGTCGTTAATCCTAATTAAGTTCATTTCAGTTCCCTAAAAGCTTTGTCGCAATTACCAACCCAAAAGATAATCATTCCTACAACGCTAAAATTCATCTCATCCCAAGACCTTTACTAATATAGTTGAAGTTTTGTGTTTGCTTCATACAGTTGATAGTAATTAGATAGAATCGACAACTGCCCCTAGACTTTAATCATAAGTGAGTTTTCAGAATAAACAGGTTTTCTGTTCTTTTCTTCAGTACAGAGCTAAGCGTTAAAAAAAATCCCATCTGTGGTACCTGGAGGTACAGTAGAGAGAGAGTAGGCTGAAATGCACTTTATATTCATTTAACTTCATGTGAAGATTGTCTATGTTTGATTATGTATGGATTTTAAGCCCTGGTATACAAACATCTTTACATTTTTCTTCATTACCTGGTTAAACAAATCACCAGTGCCAAATTCTTCCTTCCTGTTGGAGCTCACTACATAAACACTGCCAAAAATCCAGGAAGTGGAGTCCTACAACCTTAATCTTTAACCCTATCTCATGGCTCCACCACCTGGATTTTTGGTTCTACTTCACCCAGGAGGTGGAGAGGAGCTGGATCGGGTCCAATTACACTCGTGCATGTGTTAGTACTCTGCATTTCAGGGCAGCTGCTCATCATCTCACTACACTGCTCTCTAACTGCAAGCCCTCTTTCTTTCCAAGGCAGAGAAAGAGGAGAGCAGGTAACCTTTGACCCTTTTACCAGCTGGGGAATCCTGATGAAGAACAGGCTCCTGCTGGTCCACGTTGAAATATCATGCTGGTTTGGCACAAAATGGTTACAGAGGGAGAATGGGACTGGGAAATTGAGGGATGGAGGAGGCGGAGCTATACCTGCACTGAGCCTCCATGCCTGTCCGACGCCAGGTGGGAGGTCAGGTAGGAGTTGGCCTGCCGGTTGGGCTGCACCTCCCATGCTCCTCTGCGGTCGGAAGAGGCCGTCTGGTCGGGCCGGAGGAGGCACAGGAGCGAGGGGAGGAGGCGCGGAGGAGGCGAGCGAGCGTGAGCAGGTGGCATGCAGGGCAATGGAAACCAATGGGAAACCAAAAAAATAAATAAAGAGCCAAGGCAAAGCCACAAATCAGCATTAGATACAAAAGTATGCATTGAGTTTCTCCAACACAGGCAAACAAAATACATCCCTCAGCAAAGTCACCTTATTATTAAGATTTATCTGTTAAATGACTCCAACGTTCTCACTTTACTCGAGCTATACTCTGCACATGATAAATAAAAAGACTGCTAGCTACGGAGCAATGAATCAGATAAACATCAACAGCAAATAAAAATCTAAAATAGACCAAAAAAAAAAAAAAAAGTCGTCGTCGCTGAAGGAGGTAATAAAACACTAGTAAAAACACACAGTATTGACAAGCATGCGTATAAAAGTGTTGTGTCTGTTAAGCTGTTGAGGGAATCGACATCATCTTTGTTTATGAGTCTTCTAGGTTTAAAGGGTCTTTCATCTGGTGTCCCATCTGTGAGACAAAACGAAATATGGCCTTGTTGGGGAAGTACAAGCCAAGCTGCTTTATACTTAAAAAAAAAACAAAAAAAAAAACAGAGCAATCAAAATAGGCAAAACAGGGGGAGAAAAAAACAACCCAATAAATTAGGTATGCAAATAATAAGCATACTTAACTTGTCTATGCCCTGCATGCGTTTTAAAGCATAGGATGTGCTTCGAGTGTGCTCCGCATGCTCGGTTAACAGCTTCAGCCCTGGGACGCGGTGTGCCGAGAGGTTTTTTCAGAGTGGGGATTCCACGTACGGATTCAACTCTACTTTACATTAAATCATGCACAATTACTATTGGTGGATAGTGCCAACTTTTGCACACACCCAGGCTGAGCTCATTGTGGTTTAGGGAAAACGCTCAAGTCCTCACTGGAATGCAGAGCTGTGCCAAAGCTGCAAGCGGATCTCAGTTTTAGTGTAGCTCTGGAAGCAAATCTTACCTGGTTCCGCAGAGGTTGGTGCTGGGAAGGTCGGTCTCGGTGTGTGTGGCTCTCACGTGTCACGGCTGACGCTCCGGAGTCCACGTGCACGGATCCGACCAGCGTGGGCTTCGAAAGCAACGTGGTTTGAAAAACAAAAACACATCATATTAGAACAATACATAATTATATCATATGGAATAAAACATGACAGTGATGTGCAGTAGGAAAATAATTAACAAGAAAGCTGATTATTTTTCTCTGTGTTCCTCTATTATTTGTGGATATTCCTCTTATACCACAGCTATGTGCTAGCAATTACATTGTTGATTAAGGAAAGAACATACTGTACCTTTTATATTTTTTTTTTATAATTACACTTATTGTTGAAGAATCTCCATAAAAACAAGTCGGGTATTAATAGTCAGTTTTAGCTGTCCATTTACTGTTCATAGTAGAGATAACATTACAACGAGCATTTATATAAACTCCTGTGATTTGCCATGAAACCTGCACTACTGCTAGCTTGCCAGTGCTGTGGTGCAAAACTTGTATTTTAGGTGTTACAGATATTAGATTAACTTACGATTTGCCTGCCGACCCAGTCGTATGTGTAATCAAACGTGTATCCTTTGCGTTCGAACAGCTCGGTGAACAAGGTCCTCAAGTACTCATAGTCAGGCTTTTCGAAGAAATCCAACCGCCGGACGTAGCGCAGATACGTAGCCATCTCCTCTGCAAGAGCAGAGCACAAGATTGAAGTTAAAAACTCAACCTAATATTTCAAGCAACATCGCATACTTCAACATAGCTGCTTTTTTGTCTTCCCAGTGAGCAAAGAAACATGGCTGGAAACGCAATAAAGCAAAGAACAACTTACCTGGAAAGTTCTCACAGAGAACTTCGATAGGAGTGTTCCGTTTTGTATCTCCGATTTTTTGATATCTCTCTTTTAACGTGTCGGCCTGAAAAGTGAATTCATACGGTATTGTGTTTGTGCAAGGAATAGAATAAATGTTTTAGTACTCTGCCGAAATGCGGCACGGTTTAAGTGACGCACCTTTAGTCCCTGCCATGGAAGGCTGCCTCGGAGGAAGTACATGAACATGTGACCTAAGGCTTCAAGGTCATCCCGTCGACTTTGCTCTGCAACAGAGAGGCAACATGACAACTTGTTAGACCCATTCATTTAAAACCAGGTCCAAAAAGAACCCCAACACATTATGGCCAATTACAGATTTTCTAGCTTATTGTTTACAGAAATGGAGGTTTATTGTGAGCGTACCCTTCCCCAAGTGTGTATTTATGGACATGTATCGCGCTGTGCCCGTGAGGCTCTTGTGCTCCCGGTAAGGAATGTGTTTTTTGGTTTCAGGGTCGATGTATTCTTTGGCTAAGCCAAAGTCTATGATGTGAATGATGTGCTCCTTTTTGTTCCCTTGCCGTCCAATGAGAAAGTTCTCTGGCTTCACATCCCTGTAGATGAGGTTCTTGGAGTGCACATACTCCATGCGGGAGATCTGTCCAAAAAAAAAAGTGGCATAGAACTTGGTCAACAATAAAGACAAATTGAGCATCAATGCCAAAATACCTTTAGAAAAAGTAGAAGTAACTGGTGTAACCTTTTTACAGCATTGCTGCAGAGTTTGAAAGCCAGATAAAATAACTTTGAACAAATTCAGTAAGACTCAAGTCTGTCTCATCTTAAAACAGAACGATAGATATTTGCTATAAACATGCATGAACCTTCCTTTAGCTTCCAACGCTTTCCCTTACGCATATTAATACTGTAAAATCTTAGGGCTCACATTAGTGACTTTTTACTACCATCAAAAAACAAACCTTAAAACATGTCCTATACGATGGTGGAAATGACAATTCTCTATTGCGTCTAATGCAGTTGCACTGTTTAAACACCAGAGGTCCAGAACACACTGACCATCATACTTACCGGCTGTATGGTCACACGATCATGTCATAACACTTATAAAGAGCTCGTCAATAGATTCTGAAGGACACCAGCCTCGTGCTGCTGTGATCTAGCGTAAGTCAGGCATTTTAGCCGATTTGGAGCTCAGTTTCAGGGTAAAATGATGCCTCAGGCCTGGCTACAGAGCTCATTAGGTTGCAATCAATCATTTTCCCCAGATCTGAGACTTTGTTTACTTAATCAAATTCACAATTTTTATGATACGATGAACATTTAAGACAAAAATGGCATTGTTTTTAATTCAGAAATTAAGAAAAGGAGTTATTTCAATCATAACATTTTTCAAGTTGAGTTCGAATCATGAGTCCAGTATGATGAATCCGTCTGAACCGTGAGCAGCGTTTATCGTCACACCCCTGATAGCTGTTGCAGGAAGGCAGCCTTGTATACAAGTAGCTCTGTCCACAGTGATAAAAACAAAACAAAACAAAACAAGATGATCCAGTGCAGACGAGGATTTTACCAGACGCCCAGCAAAGCTACATGTACAAAGCTCTGCCTACAGCATGTAATTTACTCTCAGACTTTTCGGAGGCAGACACGTCCCTTCATCAAGGCCCGCTTAATGCAAAGTACACAAAGCGCGAGCGTGATGAAAAGCTTCTTTTCCTTTTTATAATCTTCTGAAATCCCGTCTCGCTAAATCTTGAAAGTAAATTAACTTAGAAAGACAGTTTGAAGTTCATTTACATACATTATTTGTTCATTCTGGTTGTATTTGTGATAATTAGTTCAGCCTAACACTATTTATTTTTACTCGGCATCAAAATTTGGTTTAATTAATTCAAAAAGTCTTTGATTGCTGAGATGGTGTGGAGAATACAGTACAGTTCTGCTACACAATCGTTGCTAGCTTTTTCATTACAGGCAGAAATGTTTTGCAGAGAGTGGGTTAAACCCTGGTGTTACACGACACAAAAGCGAGGCTAAATTATTATTAGAAAAGCCACAAGCAACGTTTGTCTCTCAAAATCCTGGACATAAAGGGTGTATTGAAATAAGGCCAGGGCAGAGAAGTGAACTCACCAGCTGAATGGCAATCATTAAGACCGTCTTGAGGGAGAAGGTGCGGTCACAGAGGTCAAAGAGGTCCTCCAGACTGGGGCCGAGCAGCTCCAGCACCATGGCATTGTATTTCCCGCATGGCCCAAAATAGTACACCTGGGGCAGGCCTTCCGCTGCAGGGAAGCACGAAAACATTTAATAAAACACAAAGCAGTGCTGCCTTAATCACGCAGAACACACACATGGTGCTTTTTAAATACAAGCATGCATATAATGTGAATCATAATGTATTCCAAAGCTTTATAGCAATTCAAATAGAACGGTCAAATATTTAAAACAGAAAATAAATACAATTATGTAAAAGGTAAATTATATAACATGCTTTTCTTTTCTAAAAAAATAATCAAACATTAAGCTTCTTCTAAAAATAATACACATCAGTCTGATAAGCCGCAGACTGAAGCTAGCTGAACCTTGGACTTGGCCCACAAGGAACTTTTACAGCAAGATTTTTCCAGCTATATTTGAAAACATGCCAGTAAGCAACCAAGTCAACTTAAAACTAGAAACATACATAATCTCATTTCAATATACAAGTTTAAAGATAGCAGTCGTGTTATTTTAACAGGAGGATGTGGATGGATTTGTCCATAAAAAAAACAAACAAAAAAAAAAAAACAAACACATATATTCATACATACATACATACATACATACATTATAGTGGACGATGGATAACTTTAACCAGAATTTGATTAGAACAGATTTTGGTGATTACCAAAAAAGTGTTTTGAAAAATTGGAAAACAAAATCAGTTCAAAATGACGATACATTCATGTCTTCATATTTGGCAAAGGTGCACTGAACAAGCATAGGTCTTTATACACTGATCAGGCATAACATTATGACCACCTGCCTAATATTGTGTGCCTAATAATAATATATGTGATGTCATTTTAAACTCAGATCTCACATCCTGCAAAGCACTAAAAGGATGACTCAAAACCCAAGCACTGCACACCACAAAATAATCACTACACACACACACACAATATTAAGCCAGGATCATGACCACTGTGGACTGTTTCACCCAACCTTCTTATTTCTAATTTGCCTGCTTCAAATCCCTTTAAAGCATACCTTAAACAGGAAGGAAGTTTATACAGTTCATACATTTGACCTTGCTGCGCTTTTGATCAAATACAAAATCTAAATGAACGGATAAAGAGGGGGAGACAAACAAACAAGCATAATGCACCTATTTTAGCATTACAACTGGCTATCATTCAGAGCAGCTTTTATTATTGTAGACAAGTGTTTCTGCATCCTGGTCCTAGAGTACCTCCGTCCTGCACATCCTGGACACTCATGACTCAACTGATTCAGTCGAATAAAATGCATGAGAGGAAGAGGAAGGGTAGAAGGGCTAGAGCACTCACTGGTGCAGATCAGTACTGACACATCTTTCAATAAATGCTATCTAGAACACCAGGTTTGTCGTTCTAGACGGAAAAAAAAAATACAGCACAGTAAATTTCCTTAGTGATAGTCATCACTGTTGGAAAACAAATAATGTTATAAAAACTATTACTTCTCTAGCAGTCGATTTAACTATTCATCCTGCCACTAGGTGGCAGAACATCGAGAAGGTGCACACACACACACACACACACACACAGACAGACACACACCCTGGTAGGATCCGAGCTGCTATGCCATGCTACCAGCATCTGCTGCTTGGTGCATGAGAATAAGTGTCCACGAAGCCGTGCCTCTGTGTGTAAAATATAACGAGCTTCACAAATCAAAGCGCCACTGCATGCTTTTCATGCATCCCTATGTTGTATGGAAGTCATCAGTGAGCTGGCGCTGAAGCTCGGATCATATAATTATCGTCGTCTCAGTGTATCCGGCGAGGCAGTAGTGGGTAGATGTGGCGTGGGTCTACACGAGGCGTTGTGTGGTTATGTTTGTAACACCCCTGAGAACGAAACGCACGCTGGCCTGATGATGACTCAAACCGTGTTCAGGCTGCACGTTCTCGGCAGAGAGTCTCTGTGGTGATTAACACTTTTGCTAGCCGCTCTCTGATTGCACCCACTGGTACACGATGAACTGGCACGCAAGAGGAGCAGAAACGGAGCAGATATGGCACACTAAAAAAAAAAAATCGCTCGGAAAACGAATGGGCCTCCATTCGACGATGTCTGAGATATACAGAAGATCTGCCGTGCTATAAAGAAAGACAAAAAAGTCTTTTTATTGTTATACGTTAAGCTTAGTACCTCTCTTTACAGGAATAATAACATCACGTAGGAACATCCATCACTTTCTCTTCTCACCTGACAAGATGCTAACAAGCATGATGAAGTGTTTTTTTTTTTTTTTTTTTTTAAATTACTGTGTAATTACAATGTAATGCATGTTTCACTGGAATACCTAAAAACTGACACTGTGCAAAATACAGCTGTTTCGAAACATCTGTTTAAAATTGAAAAATATTCTGAAAAATTAAGCTAGACATTTTATGTAACTCTTGATCCAAATTAAAAAAAAATTAAAACAAAAACAAAAATAAAGAAATAATAAAATAAAATAAAAAAAAAAAAAAACCTGAAACAAAAGTAAAGTATAATGAAATAAGACAAATAAATTAAAATCTGATATTTGTATTTTATTTTTCTTGTTTTTAAGCAATTTTTTTTTAATGCCATGTTGAGTCTCCTTTAATCCAGTGTAATTTTATACTGTACATAAGCAGCTGTACAGATAACGAGGTTCAATATTTGCATTACGAAGTAAAAAGTAACTTTGACCATAAACTGTACTGCTTATGAATTATAATATGTTCAGGAACAAGACCCCAGGTTTGTACATCCCCCTTCCAGTCAGCTCCAGTCAGCCTCTCTGCTCCAACAAAGCACCATCTGCCAGCAGGCCCGTTTCAGGCCACCCACCTACGCCTGCTGAATCAGAGATACATGACTGGAACACAACGTCACGTGATCTACAATCCTCTAGTTTATATACAGCATATCAGACTACCCTAAGGCCACACCACCATCCTAACACACACACACACACACAAAAAAAACACACACACACACACATATGCACACACTCATCTTGAAGAATTGCTAGGCCTCGGCTGCTCTGGTGCGTGGAGATGGTTGATCAGTGGCCAAGCTAAAACCCGGCCAGAAAAACTCGGTGAAACCCCAATGCCAGGGCTTCTAGCCAGGAGGAGTATAAGAGTTCAGCACAATACTAGCTACACATTAACCAGAAACAAAAGAAGAACTGTACTGGGCCTCAGGGATGGGCTTTCTTCCTGGAGGAGTAGGCACGATGCGAGTGGGGGATTTTCACATGGCTGGGCTTCAGCATACACTAAGCACTTGGCCAGAATGACACATATGGTTGGGTAGGTGGCTAATTATCGCCTTAACACAAATCTAATGAATGCTTATTCATGAAGTAAAGTAAACCAGTCACATGTCCTGCTGCAAACAGTTGGACAGTGCAGCTAGTTACACGTTTATATAATAATAGCATTACTGCTCGAAATACTGTAACATGGTATTCAAATTTTATGGAAAACTATGACGACAGAAAAATAAAAATAAAAAAAAAGAGAGACTAAATAAATAAATTACTGGAGTCTAACAAAACTAAAACAATTATTTCAATAAAAAAAATAAATCCCAATAAAAGAGAAAATAAGAAATAAATTACTGGAATCTTACAAAACAAAAACACATACAATTAATTTTTTTAATGAAAAAATAAACCTCAAAAAAAAGAAAAAAAAAGAGCCTAAATAAATTAATCTAAAATATTAATTTATTAATTTAATCTATTAGTCTAAAAAACAGAATTATTTTAATTAAAAAAAAAAACTAAATAAATAACTAATCTTACAAAACTAAAATATATACAATGATTTTTTTTAAATCTAAATAAATCAATAAATCAATCACACACACACACACACACACACAGTGATTTCCCCCAGACCAAATTATATGTTGACACCATATATATTTATCTGCAATTTCTGTGGCAATGAATATCACTGAAAAATAAAACAAAAAAACAAAACTGCGGCTTTTTTAAAGAGGAAAAACAAGTCCTATCCCAAGACGCTTGATGAATATGGATCTCGACTGGATGGTTACTGGAATGCTGATGCTACATGGACAGTATCATAAATAAACATGGCCTCGCTCCCAGAGACCAGGCAAAGTCAGCAAGCGACAGAAATACTGTACGATGCACCGAATGTGAAGCCAGGGGCTGGAAAAAACTTCCACATAAAATGTATCTGGTCAGAAACCTAAGCTGCGGTGTGTATAGCACTGATCAGTGATCAATAGAGAGAAAGACAGACAGACAGACAGAGGATGAATGTCAGTTGCATAAGCACTGAGAGACTGAGAAAACAGCCACCTCCCACCAGCTACCCATGGCTTTACTGAGTAACGGTTGCACTCCTACGTTGCAAACTCCGTGGTCAGTGCAGTGGGATTATTTAGCTGCCCACTTCACCGGGAGTAAAGATATTGAGCTCTGAGCCACGTGGTACCTCGAGACCACTGCTAAGCAAACAAAAGAAGGCAAAGGAAGCAGTGGAAGGAGCTAGTTCCTGCTGGCGAACAGACGCAGTCAGTCAATCACCACGTGTGTGTGTGTGTGAGGGGGCCATCAATTTCTATTCCATCATTCTGCTAGTGATGTAACCAAATGCAATATTCAGAAAGAATAAATGCAAAAAGGAGCTGCACAATTTGTTTTTTATTTTTAAGAAAGCTTGCCAAGGTTCATTTGGTTGAGACTAGATCAGCGCTTCAGGCCCAAGATCCTGTGAGAACCAACAAAAAGAAAAATTCACAAGCAGGAGCCTGGGGTTGTGTATGGTGAAATTGTCATGCTGGAACAGGTTTAAACCTCATCTTAGTTCCAGTGAAGGGAAACTGTTACACTACAGCATATAAAAAAATTTCCATAGAATGGTGCGTTTATAACAGTTTGGGGAAGAACCGCATATGGGTGCGATGGGCAGGTGTCCACATACGTCTGTCCTTTTTTTATTTTTTACATAGTATAGATAGAGACAGTGCGGTACACACCTGCACATTATTCTGGATTAATCTCTGGTCTCTTTCTCTCCATAGTCTAAAAAGGGGTAAATTCCGAGCCATGACGTTCAACTGGTCCCTTTCCATCTTTGCAAGCATTATTTATTTAAAGTGTGAACATTGCAAGACACATGATCATAACAACAATGCTTCAATCTGGGTCAATGTGTGGAGTTTCCATCGCACGAGCCGCATGTCCCTCCGCCTTGTGTTGAAAAATAAAAAGCATGAGGGAAAACAGTCATCACACATCTCCTTACCCTGAGTGATTGCAGAGGAATATGACTAATCGTCAATAACATGCCTGATGGTAGGCCGTCCTACGTGCTTACATTAGCGTGGAGCACATAAAAGCTTCCACTTTACCTTTATAAGAAAGGGATGTTTTCTGAAAGCTCCAGCAGACCTGTAAGAGCTAGATGTATTATTGTTCTTGCAGGACATCTCTCTTTCACATTCCCTCCTCTCCAAGCTGATAAAAGGCTGTTTTTTTCCTGTAAATGCAGGACAACGTAATCCAACCCAATTTCTACAATAAATAAACAGAGTGCGATTTTCTCCAGCAGGTTAAAGCTACAGCAGCCATGAAGAGAAGCAAACGATGCCGCCCAGAGAAAGCTATGCACATGTCTGGACATGTTAGTGCGACTAGTGTTCAGCAAAGCCATTAGCACTCTCAGGCAAACCCCTGCAAACTGTCTGGGGATGACTGAAATTAGAAACATGGTCCACACTTTGGTTACTGGAAAGTGTTCCCTCTGGGGAAGAGCTCGCTCGGTGGGAGAATGAGGATATGCTTCTATTCAAATACGTCACAGATTTAAGGGAATGGAAATGTTAATGTTAGTGTCCTGAAATGGGTGTAATAAAGTGCTGATTGAAGGAATGCTGCACAGTTTAGACCCAAAAGAGCATGCTAACAAACAGCAGATGTGTTTAGATACTATGATTCCTTTACATTTACAGCATCTAGCAGATTACAGAACTCTCCATTATAAACATCCTTATGCCATTTACATTTCTGGCATTTTGGCAGACGTGGCTATTATTTTATCTTTTTATATATTATTAAATTAATTAAAATATTAAATATATTATTATTTATCTAATTTTTTATACAACTGAGGGTTATAGGTCTTGCTCAAGGGCCCAGCAGTGGCACTTTGGTGGACCTGGGGTTCAAACTCCCAACCTTCCTATCAGTAGTCCAAAACCTTAACCACTAAGCTACCACATCCAAGATCTCTATAAAGCTAAAACTGTGAGAGAGGAGTTAGTACAGCAAAAACCCACGCACTGACATTCATTCATGGGTAACTCACCCAGAATTGAACAGCAAATTAATGCTTATAGCCAGCAGCAAGTGAAACGGAGCAGCAAATTTGGGAAGCACAAAAATGAGCTTGTTTTTGCAATTAAGGAAGCTTAAAAAAAAACAAAACAAAAAAAACAAATTGTGTAGCCCTACAGTAATCCATACTTGCAAAAGGTGCCATCTTTTATTTATTAAACAAGAACCTGTATAAAATAAATCTTACAAATCCAGACTTTAAGCATTCACTATGGGAAGGAAGGTTTCATTAATAAACCTGGCCAAGAATGCCAAGAGTGACATACGACCATATGAACAACAAACCTTTCCTCAAAGCCATTCATCAAATGTGCAGGCTTGTCTCTCTTACACCAACGGCTCGGATAACTTTTCGGTCCAATGGCTGTATCTTGCTCTGTAATTCTCAACATGACACGGTGCTCAGTAATCTGTTTTTCTGCTGTATACCGGTCAGATGAACTGCAACCTTGAAGCTTGTGGCCAGAAAAATTTTATAAAATATAGACCTTTGTGCTTACACCTTAAATCTAGCTGCTCGATCTCCCACAGAACTGAAAACCTTAACGGCTCAATGCTACACAGCAGATGCTGTGATCCATCAAACTTTTAGTTCTACAAGTGCTGAGTAAGGAAGAAAATGAGGGGAAGTCCACAGAGATGGGATCAAGCCTCCCTTCCTCCCATCCCCCATCTTTATCCATAACACATGAGCAGGGAGTCCCAGTGGCAAACCTAGAAAACAGGCTTAAACAAATTCTCACAGCAGTGCTCCGACCACCCTTCACACGCTCAGTCCCTCTGGGCCTAACCTCCGAGCTTCCCCCTGCTGCGTTATCGACTTGATCCAACTTTTCGAGGCCCGGTCTATAGGGTCCATGTGAAACCGCGCTCGAGTTTCCACGCTTGGCTCGGCAGAGGATGACGAAAAGCAGGAGCACTTCCCTTAGCTGGGTTTAACACCAGAAGTCCAGCCTGGGGGAAGGGTGGACTCGAAGGATAGGATCGACTCAGCTCTACAGCTGGACAGGGCGTCGCAGGAAGTACATCCTGAGGACGCCAGGATCACAATCACACCTGTCCCAGAGCTACTCTTCCTCCACTGCAAGATGGGTGGAAGGGGAGCACTACAGTTTCAGAAAAAACAATGACTTCACAGGGCTGGTTTATACTTCTGTGTGAGAAAGCAAACTTCAAAACCTCCCCCAAAATGCATTGCTGTATCTTAGGTACTGTTCAGTAATCTGAGACTACAGTTGGAACAGCCTCACTTACAGACCAGCCAATGTTTTTCAGTCTTCAATTGTCCAGTTTGTAAGATCTTCTGCCCACTGTGGCCTCAGATTCCTGTTCTTGGCAGACAGTAGGGGAACCTGATGTGCAATTCTACTGTACTTGTAGCCTCATGGTTCAATACATTGTACCTTTTCAGATGCTTTTCTGCCCATCGAGTTTGCAAAGAGTGTTTATTCGAGTTACTACACCTCTAACCAGTCTATTCTCCTTTGACCGCTCTTGTTAACAAGACGTTTCTATCCACAGACAGATGTTTTGTTTCCCACACCATCCTGTGCAATCTCTAGAGACGGCATTGCATAAAAATCCCAGGAAATCATCAGTTACTGAAATACATAAATCCCGAGATAATCTAATAATTACATTACCCCAAGTTCATATGTAAAGAAGACATCACCTCATCTCTTCGAATACAATTTTTTAAAAAAACGATGCATCTCATTTTTGCAATTCCAGTCAAGTGTTTTTAATCCTTAAATCATTAAAACGGCAAGTCCTTGTAGACTGTAAAGGTGACCTTTCCTTCTGATATACTTGTTTAATATGACTGCAACTCAAATGCTATAAAGAGGACAAAGCATCTGCAGAACGGCTCTGAGAGCAGATCCAAATATCAGCCTAATTATAGACGTCAATTTCTCCAATGCTTCTGTACGGTGACTGACTAAATGATAGAGAAGCACTTCCGCCGCTTACCTTAGATTTTCTGATTGTGCATCTAGTGTGTGGCGTGTGTGTTTATTTGTTTAAATGACACATCGCCCGAAGCTCACGTAGAATTCATAAATGGATGATTATAGGACTTATGGATTTAATTACACCGTGGCAGAATGCTCGTTCCTAACTGAGGCAAGTTAGCGCTGTGATGTATAATTAGTGTCCTGTTACGTTTTCCTCGTGCCTTCAGTCAATCTGCAGTCAAAAAACTATGAGGAGAATGAATACTAAGCTTAGTCATAGAGCGGTAGGGCTTAGGAGCTGCGCTGTCCTGCCTGGAACATGATGAATACAGCAGTAATCTAATTGGCAGCTATGATCTCAGCTTATCTGCTAAAGCTTTCATCCTGTTCTCAGGCTATGGAAATGAGAAAAGGATGACGTCTAATAACGTCTAATGAGTTTGTTTTCTTAAAGGAAGTAAGGGAGGCGTGTTAATAAGCACACTTCCAACTAATCAGCATAAAAATACCGGGAGCTCGATTTATTTATTTTTAATGTCTTACTGCAAATGACTTTTTCCTTATTGAGCTTTTTAACATAATACAAACCTTGGGCAGTTTGTCAGTAGTAGTGCTGCTGAATTCTCATATTAGATTGATCAGAAAGTATTTATTAAATAAACAACTTATACATGGACTTACATAAGCATCTAGCATTTCTGGAAAGAGTCGAGTTCGAGTCGTATCTTCTTTCTAGTTAAATCGAAAAATTGCACAGATGAGTAGCGGAACGTTTTGATCTAACTAGGAAGAAGTCCAGTAGACATGACTCAACTTCCAGATTCTTTAATAAACTAAAACCAGACAAAAAAAATCCTTGCCAAATTGGAGTGGTATGGGTGCAAATAAAACAAAACAGGTTTGAACCTGTGCAGTTCGAGGAAAATAACCTGCATTGACTAGTTTTCTGTAACAGCAAACCTCCAGGGTTCCTTGGACTTTCCCCAACATTAAATATAAGCACACTGTAAACTACAGGGTAGTAACTGTTAATCCGTTCTGTGCATCCGCCCAACACATCACCCAGCTGATGATTATTTCCCTATAAAAGTACTCCTCCAAGCATATTATTCTTTACTTAACATCTTCTAACTGTAACCAACAGCACGATCGCCGCAGCAGAAGGCTACATTCCTACATACTTGTGCTTCAAAAGATCTGTCTTCCGAAGCCAAACACTGGCTTGACAACCGACAATATTCACAAGCAGGAGATTTCAAATAATAAAAGCACCACAGCAGAGGTTAACAAGATGACGACACTCCGTGATAGTCGGTAATCGACTTGGCTCCCTAACCCCTCCTACTGCGATCAGGAAAAGCACTGAGAGGCAGGGGTCAGTTGCATCCCGTCTAAGGATTAGATCAGCTTTCGTGGTGGTGGTGATGTTCTCATCTCTACAGCGTTTTCACTTGTGCTGAGACATCAAGTCATCCTGATATGATCTGATAACATGTTAGTCCTCCACACACACACGTCAGTATTTCGCACTTACTTCCATCACTATGCACTCAGCGAGGGATTTACAGGCCAAGCAAAGGCCAAAAGTAACAGGATATAATGCAGGACTGGTATCATGCAAGGACAAAAGGACTACAGTTTAAAATCTAATGGTTACAAAAACATTACAGAAATATCTGTTAATTTCATGGCTAGGTATCAAAGTCTTTCGAATAGCAGACACCCGTAAAACAAGGCCACCTCCACATTTTAGTGTAGTTGATTCTTTCTAGATACCCCATGACTACAGCTCAGAGACGGCATCCAGGATTCGTACTCGGCAAGAACGCAACCTTTCCAGAAGTGCTGAATCATCACTAACACAGATTCTCTGTCCGGGATTAAAAGGCGCGCTGTAAGGCAGCCATGCAGAAACGCGAACCAGATAATGCATCACCACGATGGAATGAATTCAGGCATGAATTGGGTTTCGTGTGGAGCCTGGAAGCCTGCACGCTGCTGAAATATAAACACTTGAATAAAAACGTACAATAGCTACAAATATTCATTTGTTTTTTTATTATACAAAATCAAATGCAACACTGTATGTGGGCCAGTGTCTTAAAAGGCTGGCTGAGTGAGCCAGCGACAGACTTCAGGGTGGTGCATAAACAGTGCTGTGCTCTGAATTATTGATGAGATGCTGCTCAGATGGATGCTGCTACCCTTTACCTCTATAGTCTCCCCTAAAGAAGCCAGCAATCCCCGTCTGAGGTACAATCTACATTCCTAACCACGCCACGTGTGTAAAAACAAGCTCATTTCTGACATTTTAAGCTCCTGTGGGCTCTCTCAGGGCAAGGAGTACCAGCGCTCTCTGAGAAATGGAAGCCGAGCCAAACTAAACACGTCATGTCCCTTTTCCTTTTCCTGAATCCTTTACAAATGAAAAAAAAAAAATAAAAAAATTGTACCACGGTTGTCGTATTGCACAATAGCGAAAGCTCAAAGGGGCTGGACAGTGAACGCGCTCAAACCGCAGCGCTCCAATAGTAGCGAGAGCATTTGCATCACGTCACCATGGAAACGGTGTCACCGAGCTGCACCGTGACGCCCGAGCTGCTGCTTCCTGGATTAGAGTACCGAGTGAAAGGATCGAGCCTGGCAGAAGTTTGCGGGGAAAACAAAAGGCCCATCCGTCACGCGACGGCCACTTATCAGGCTTGACAATGCGCTGAGAAAATCCCATCAGCGCTAGTGCAGGAGGCCAATCTGGCCATCTCATCAGCGCTCTCAGGAAGGAAATGCATCTCTGCACCTGCCTCCAAATTGGGTGAGAAATCACAGGAGCGGCTGGCAGCAGCCCGGCAAACCCCTGCAATATCCCTACATCATTTTATGGCCTACTGTTCTTACCGCAGTGCAGCACGTGACCTGACGCCTGTGCTCGCTGATGACTAAGGCATTTGAATATTTCTCAGATCCTTCATCGTGCTGTGTCGTGCCGTGCCGGCATATCAGCGGCGTTTTTGCGGATTGCATCTCTGCCGGTCTTTTATTTCATTTTCAGATGGCAAACAGCTAGCACGTGAGTGCAGCCTGAACCAGTTGTACGAGTTCAAACCACAAAACTAACAGTACTGTTGTTTAGTGCTGTGCTGAACCCATGACCTAGTGCATACTGCTGTTTTTATGGCCTATAGATTTAAAAACACACCCTGTTACAAAATCAGGCTTAAAAGACAAAATGCGACTGGCTTTCTGAGTTGTTGCTGAAAAGCCTACGGAAAGACGTGATGGGAAACGGGAGGAAATAAAAAGCAGTGCTCTTACCTGTGCTCCCTAATGTTTTGTAAAACCGGTATTCCAAATGGAGCTGTGGTGCTCTGGATTTCACAGGTTCCTTTAAGGGTGGAGATGGAAAAATGATTAGAAGGTGTTCATATGGTCCGTGCGATTACTAGTTCAGCAGTTATAACCACGCCGTAGAGATTTCCTTGCTGGGAATTCGTTCACCAAGGTCACAGCTGGCACATGCATGCCAGCATTTCCACCAGCTATTGTTTTAACGTCAAGTATTTCAGCCTTGCATTCCCAAACGTTTAACATATTTCACTAGAAATCTCTCCTTTAACGTTAACACACAGTATGTCAAGTACCATTATGAACATCTCAGACTCTCCTTCAGTGCGATGATGCAAGATCTGTTATATGCATGCATTATCTGCACATAAAATGATTAGCCTAGTATTACAGAGTTACTGCGTACTGTGTGTATTCATTTCAGGGTTTTAAAGCTAAAGATTTAGTGCTGCAGTAGTCGGGTTTGAGAGCCAGAATCGGAGTTCACCACCGTGCCCTGGATTTTGGCTGGAAACTGGAGGAAACGGCATCCAGTGATTTAATTAGACACAGCTGGGCAGAGCTTTCTGTGCTTTGTTTTCCGAAACGATTTGCTTGTACTTATGGCCACACAGCCGCACCATATGTACATGCATACTCATTTTATCAAAGCATCTTTATTTAGACTTAAGATGGGAAAGGAATTGAATTCCACCTACCAGTTTGATAGCAACATACTCGTTTGTGTAGAGGTTCTTTCCTGAAACACACAAAGAACATATTTCAACATATTGTTATGGTAAATACTTTCCATATATGATCATTGTACTATCCTGTACTGCAGGGCAACTCTGGTACACTGACCTACACAAAAACCTCTCATAAAGAAGGGAGAAGAAGAAGAAGAAGAAGAAGAAGAAGAAGAAGAAGAAGAAGAAGAGGAAGAGGAAGCATCTCAGCCTGGGAAATCTCAGCATTTCTTTGCCTTGATATGAGGTCAAATTTTTTGAATTCTCAAATCTGATTGGCCCAAAGATGTTGACTCTTTTACCTCTATGTTACTGATATAAACTTGTGATAGAAGACCTAATCCTAAAACAGGATGTTTTTTTTACCTCAGATGAAAAGCTAGCACAAGAAAAATGACAGAGGTGATGCCTGTCAAGCTTTGTGTAAACGTTCGGCTCAATACGCGATAAAGCAGTAAAATTGTGTTAAAAACACTTAGCAACAAAACGTTTACTGTAAAGCCAACCTGTATGATGTCAGTCTTAATCCCAAATCCCAGGAAAGTGTTTCTCTGAGAAAGCAGCCACACACTAATGCAATCCATACAGTCAGTCAGGGTGTCTGGGACTCTGTTATCCTCAATATCAATAATAATCACCAAGCTATGAGACCCGGTTAGTGGTTCTTCACTCCGGCTGAACAATTTCCATGTCTAATATTCGTCTCTGTTCCCCCGATCTCTCTTTCATGTCTCGCGTCCGTTTAACTCCTGCCAGAGTTCCATTATTTGCCATTACGCAGACGTAACATCGTTTTCGATTTTCTGCAGACTGCTGTAAGTGTCTTAGCGTCACTGTTACGGTGTCATTTTAACTGTTAAACTAAACTATAAATGATGACTGATGACAGAAACAAGAAGAAGAAATCCAGAAAATGCTGGACTGAATGCTTCAATGTGTTTCTTATTACATTTCCATTAAATAAATAAAAGTAGCAGGACATTTATAACTGTCCAAAATTGTAGACTAAGAAATACACCTAATATCCAATACTGTAAAACACTGTATTGTAAAGAAGCGGCCTATAAGGGACCCAAAACAAAAACATGCACGATTTCACAGAGACCATTATTAAAGTCCAGTATTATGATCTCATGGCAACAGTTTTAAGCTTTCTTGATCCTTTCAGACAGATATGATAAAGAATAACCGGACATTGGTTTTAATTCTCAAATACATCTGAAATGTTTCAGCTCTGTATATATACACACACAGCTAACAAACTAAATGGTTACAATGTGTACAAACTCGTGTATGTAGATAATCTGGGGGGAAATGTATTGCAAATTCTGTTTTTATTTGTTTAGTACTTAATGAACAAAGCAGGATATCATTATCTCTGTTCAATATGCGCATACTGATAACTGCTGCACAGAGAGAGAGAGAGAGAAACATTTTAACACAAAACTCCTACTGTAATGCAGCAACAAAAACAAGCAAAATTTACTTTACGGTACATGCTAAAAGGATGTGATATGTGCATGTTGGTTTATGATAGAGGATGAAGTCACAAATTCAGGGTTGTCCAATCTTGCAATTCCTCATTATGGGACTGAGAGGGACAGCCCTTAAAATGGCCGACTCCTTGATCAGTGCCCTGACTGCTGATCTAGGTAGCTGATTGAGTTGCTATGTTATATATCATGATATTGAGTTTATATATCGTCACATCGCCCAGCTCTATTCTTGATATCCATCTGCCCCCTGATTAATTAATTAGATGTAGAAGTAGATATACGTCAAGACTTGTCTCTGTTCCGACACTGAGGTGGTGGGATGAACTTCCCCGAGATGCCCGAAGAGCTGAGTCTTCAAACAACGGATGAAGACCTACCTCTTCCTGAAACACTTAAACTAGCGCTTATTTTTAACTGTTTGTTTTATGTATTTATGTATTAAAAACATTCCTTAATTCATCCCAACATAGTCAACCATTCTCAGAGTGTCTGCCAAATGCCGTGAACTTATATGTAGTTAAAATGGTCGAGTGATCTTGAATAGGTATGGAAAAATTATAACAATACTGTGCTGACTGTAATGGCTTTTTTAACAGTATTAGTATACTATATTATTGAGTAAAAACAAAACTGAACACAAAAAGCTGAAATAGCTGACTTATTTATGAACTCCAAAGACAAAGCAACTCGGACATAACAATCCCGCCTTCTTACCGAGTTTTAGTTCACCAAAATTTCCACAGCCGATCTTCTTGCCCACGCGGAAGTTCGGTCCCACCATGAGGACGCCGGAGGATGTGGAGGAGCTGGAAGGCCGCGAGTGTCCGCTGCGTCCCTGGGCCACTTTGCTGCTCCTCGCCGACCTCTCGCCTTCTTTATCTCTGGGGTGATCCATCACTGCAGTGCTGAACGTGCACTGATCCAGAGAAAACAGGCCCGGGCCCACAGCACTCACGTCAGGCTGACACAAAGCTCATGGGACGCTCGCACCGTGCCCGTCACTACTACCAGGCAGAAAAGAAGGCACCTGTAGACAACCACACTAGAAGACACACACACAAAGAAAGAAAGAAAAGACTTCAGTTCAAACTGTAAGCTTTAACCACGTTACAGCTATAAGAACAAACAGACCAAAACAGAAACAATAATCAGTAAGGTTTATTATACACATAATAGAAAAATATTTGCATTTAAAATAACTATATTGCTGTGCATTGACTGAGCAGCTATGAGATATGATGATAGTGTAGGCTACAGTCCATCGCTTACACAAGTCTCTGCATCAGGAAGTGTGTTACTCTGAAGGGCAGAATAACGGAGGTCTGGTTACATAAAACCCAATGCATGTGGCTCATGGCTACTAAACAGCTACGAAGGCGTCTGGACACAACGCTCGCTTTTCCGCAGACAAACTACCTGGTGCTGGAGTTTGTTCGGAATCCCAGCGTGTGTTTACGACAGCTTACGAGCTGCTTCAGGTTGCCATGCAGCTTCTCTTTAGTTTGCTGGATCTGTCAGTAAAACGACTGACGGTCACGATTAGTTTATTTTTAAAAGTCCTATTTGCATTTTAAGCAAAAAATGCAAATCGGTCGATTTACTGACAAAACACGACACCGAAGCCAAGCTCTACACACTGCTTAGTTCAAGATCAGTCAGATTTCGCTTGGTGGAACCGAGACGATTTTCCAGCTCTGATGGATAAACCAGCTCCAGAATTCCTAACACTGAGAAGATTAAGAATCTTGCTTAAAAGCTTTTTGTTCCGAGATTTGACATAAAGCCAACAACGAAGGAAGTTAACGATATTCAAAGGCCAGGGAACGTTGTCCATTAAAGCACTACAGACCGGAGCTTTATCAGGATAAATTTGGAACGATGCTGTTCAGCCACCACACATACAGCTCACTTTTGGTAACCGAATTCAGCATGTACACGATCACCAAAAAAGGGTCAGTGAATTTACCAGATACAAACGTGTAAAATGAGTCCATGTGACTGAACTGTGTAACATTAACACGGCTTGTTTTTACACATCCACAACATGATTCGATCGTCCTGAATAAACCTGAACTCTGTTCTCACCTAAACAGTCGCTTAATACAATATTTCTAGTTCACGTCAGTCCCGACATCCTCATGAGATTTCAGGATCTTTACGTTAATACTACATGAATTGATCGGGCTCAAGCAACATCATTCAATACAACTTGTTAAATTTAGTTTCATACAGCAAAAAAAACACGTTGTAATGATAAGCCATTTCAGTATTCTTGAACCTGACTGACCTTCTGTTCCCTTTTTGTTGGAACAAATATTTCAGAAATATGACAACTCGCAGAAAAATCTGTACATAGTGCATTATTTAATTTTCTGTTTTTCTCTCTACTGTGCAATTCCTATGCATGTCTGAATTATATTGCCAAAAGTTTTGGGACAACCCTCCAAATCATTGAATTCAGGTGTTGTTTTCAGGGGTTGGGCTCGGCCCCTTAGTTCCAGTGAAAGGAATTATTAATTCTTCAGCTTCATACCAAGACATTTTGGACAATTTCATGCTTCCAACTTTGTGGGAACAGTTTGGGGATGACCGCTTCCTGTTCCAACATGACTGCACATCAGTGCACAAAGCAAGCTCCATAAACAGATGGATGAGTGAGTTTGGTGTGGAGGAATTTGACTTGAGTCCTGACCTCACCTTTGGGATGAATTAGAGAGGAAACTGCGAACCAGACCTTCTCATCCAACATCAGTGCCTGACCTCACAAATGTGCTTCTAGAGGAATGGTCAAAAATTCCCATAAACACACTCCTAAACCTTGTGGAAATCCTTCCCGGAAGAGTTGAAGCTGTTATAGCTGCAAAGGGCGGGCCAAGTCCATATTACATTCAAGTGCATGTAAAGGAAGACATCCCAAAACTTTTGGTAATATAGTGCATGTTTGCACTATGTCAGATTTCTTGTGTGTGTGTAAACCTACTTGGTAATAAAGCTCTTTCTGATTCTCTTCCAAAGTGATTGAACCGTCCACAGCAGCTCCAATTAATTAAAGGTGACAGTCACAGTAGTAACGCTGCATTGCTGAAATGCTGAACTTCAATCGCATACTAATGCGTTCCTCTATATCACTGTATAGTATCAGTAGCGAGAGTAAACTCCTAACAAAGAAGAAGTGAACTTAAAACTACCTGACAGATTTACTCAACCAAAAAAAACCCCAAACTAACAAACTGTGGAATGCTGGATGCTTCATTCACTCAACACTCACAGTGTAGCTTATGAAGCTGAAGGAGGACATGGCTACCAGGCACTGACGCTGGGTGAGAATTTTTCAAGATGGCTGCCGACACACCGGTGGACAAGACACATTAACGTTTAAATTAACCCAAAGAACAATTAACATGCAAGATGTCACATGTGAAAATATGGAGCAAACCCCAGCTGATTGGTAGAACCTGATAAGTATTAAATAAAACAGGGAAGTGCTGTCCTTTAACACTAGAGCTTTACTGCAACCTGCCACAGATTATTTAATAAATAAGAAATATATTTACAGATAATGTGCCGTACTTTTTATCCATGTTTATTTAAAAGACCTCTTTCCTAAACACTTTCCTGTTGCTGAAAAGATCTTCTCATATTTCGATATAAATCGCTGGAACTGGAGACTCCTTCCATACACGTTAAACAAACATCTCCTCCTTACAGAGTCCTTCACCACATCAGCAGTCGTTAAATAAATAAAGAATCCGTTCATTATGAGTCATAGCGTGTCCACCATACAAGTCCAGGGAAAAACTGCTGTTACCATAGAAACGATGTCTTAGAACCTGTTCATTAATATAAATAGGAGCTAGTGTCAGAATGGAGTATTAAACAGCACAGTGGTATAATCAATCATAATTTCCTTGTCGGAAGAATGATTTACTTGCATTCTACTGATCATTAAAATGAAATTAATCTTGAGTTTTTCTTATATATACATATACATACATTATATATATTTATATATATATATATATATATATATATATATATATATATATATATATATATATATATACATATACATATACATATATATATATACATATATCTGGAATATCTGAAAAACCCGGGCCATGATTCTGCACAATGTTCAAAAAAAGAAAAGCGAAAAGAATCAACAAGTTGCGTTCCAGCTACAGAATTCTGGTTATGAAAACACCAACAAAACGTGAAATTTGTTTTGTTGCCACTTAAAACCTTGACTTCATACGAGACATCACACATCGTCACTGTATCAGTGGAGCAGTGAAGTGCTCCAGTGCGTCATTGATACTGAATGTGCTGACTCATGAAATCTGAGATTCAGTTTGGGCAAAAAAGTAAATCTTCACAGGTTTTTAACTGAGGAACATCTCAGATGTAGGACGGGTACACAAAAGAAATCGGTGAATGAGGAAGGGACTTCATGATCATACAACATAAGAGATGTTTCTAGATTTTTCCAAAAACACGCTGAGAGAAATTCCTGTGCTGCTCACTGCAGCCATTAAAAAGCTGACCTGAAGTCATTAACCTTTACAAGAGAGATTATCTCAGGAGGAAGCCCGGCATCACGGATGGATTCCTACAGAGACCTTCTCTGCAAGGAAGATCTACCATGAAGGAGGCTGATTTAACATTTAACACAAAATCACATCAAGGCCTGATGATGATGATGATGAGGGCTCTGCAGCCTGTCAAATTCACTCATCACTCCAGAAAATACACCCTTTCCGTAATGTCCCTGTGATCAAATAACAAGGTGTTAAATTGACAATATCTCACTATCTATCATGATGGAGTGAGCTAACGTCAGCAACCTCGGAGTCTTTTCCCCCTCCAGTGAGGACAAAAGCCCTTATGAATGGCGATACAGTCTGTTGTACGAACAGCTCACTGGCCGCATTCCAAACCGCTACGTGCTGAGCACGGAGTGCACTCCATAGGGCGTACAAACCATTATCTCCTACTCTTTGTAGTGCACTTGTCTAGGGAGCACGGCGCAATTTGAAACTCACCCTCTATTCGCTTTGAACAAGCTATTAGAAACGTACAAGCCGGGAGATATTTATCTTTCCCCGATATTACGTGGAAAAAAGACTAGTACAGCAACTTAAAGATTATACATACATATATTTATCGACATAAAATTGTTTAGCTTCCTGCTAACGAGGTATCGGAGTGTAACAAACGCATTCGCGGAAACGTTAACGTTAGCTGACATCTTATTTCCCCCGTCAGGTCCAGTCCAGAGGATAATGAGCAGTTAGCTAGCAGGTGATTCACCCGTTTTCAGCGCTGATAAATACAGACAAATACAGGCTTGTCACTCAGGAGCTCTGTAGCCTGCTAACCAGTGCTAGCAGACCAAAAGACCCATTATTAGCCTGCTAGCTAGCAACTTAGCAACTAGTCAGTTAGCGGCGCTCTAATGACTTACTTCCACGGCCGCTGTATTAGAGCTGTTGATGTCGGACGGATAAAACTGTTGCCTCAGTTGCTTTCTTGACTTTCCACGTTTTCTTGATTTGGAATATCCTTAATTTAAAAAATAAAAAAACAAACCCGTGTCCTTCTAGGTAGCGGCTGCTTTTCCTCCTTTTCTTTAGTGTTCTCCAAGTAACGTGAACCAGCGCTAACCAAACCGACTTCCGGTCAGCCAGCCTCACCGGAATTCAAAATAAAAGTCTCAAGCTTATAATAACGGACATGATTTATATACGGTGTTTCTTCTATAGATATTGAAATATGAATTTCTAACGATTTAATTTACACATGAAAAATTATATTATTTAAACATAAAGGGCCTAATTGAGTATACGAAATACAAATATGCCGTTGATACAAAACAAAAAATAACAACAATAATAGTTATTATTAGTAGTAGTGGTGGTAGTAATACATACTTATTTTAATTTACTACTTTCTATTTGGGTTTTTATATAACAAAAATATTTAATATTAAATACTGAATACAAAATATTTACTATTAATTTTTCCTGTACACTGAGACTCGTTTAGTTTTCCATTTATTTCGTCAACACCGCCCTCTGCTGGACAACAAGTCAGCTTGCCAATCTTACACTATTGGTATAATTTTTCAGGCAATGTAAAGAAATTTGAATTTACTCTGAAAAGAACACATTAGAAATCAATATCTAAATTCAAGTAAACGATATTGTTTGTTTGTTACCTACCTTTCACTTTTAGACACTGTTTAAGTTACTCAAACCGTAACGTCCGATAAAGTCAAATAATGCCTTTGGAAGTCAGCAGCGCGTGCGTTTATTTGATCGGTGAATCACATAGGAATCGATTCTTCATCACTGCTTCGTTTACTGAAGTCGAATTAATACTTTTGACAGCATGTAAAAACTTTTTGTTTAATTGCCAAAATTTGGGGACACCCCTCCAAATCATTGAATTCAGGTGTTGTTTTTCAGGGGTTGGGCTCGGCCCCTTAGTTCCAGTGAAAGAAACTCTTAATGCTTCAGCATACCAAGACATTTTGGACAATTTCATGCTCCCAACTTTGTGGGAACAGTTTGGGGATGACCCCTTCCTGTTCCAACATGACTGCACACCAGTGCACAAAGCGAGGTCCATAAAGACATGGATGAGCGAGTTTAGTGTGGAAGAACTTCACAGAGTCCTGACCTCTACCTTTGAGATGAATTAGAGCGGAGACCGTGAGCCAGGCCAAAACTGGGACGTCTGCCTTTACATGCACATGAATGTAATATAGAGTCACCCTGCTCTTCGCAGCTATAACAGCTTCAACTATTCTGAGAAGGCTTTCCAACAAGGTTTAGGAGTGTGTTCATGGGAATTTTTGACCATTCCTCTAGAAGTGCATTTGTAAGGTCAGACACTGATGTTGGATGAGAAGGCCTGACTCGCACTCTAATTCATCCCAAAGGTGTTCGATCAGGTTGAGGTCAGGACTCTGTGCAGGCCAGTCAAGTTCCTCCACACCAAACTCACCCATCCATGTCTTTATGGACCTTGCTTTGTGCAGGAAGGGGTCATCCCCAAACCCTGAAAAACAACACCTGAGTTCAATGATTCAATGAAAACCAAAACTATTTTGGCAATATAGTGTATATTCATAACTGAGAGAGAGAGAGAGAGAGAGAAGCAACATCAAAGCAAAGCTCAAAAATAGTGGTGATAGAGATACAAATAATAATAATAATAATAATAATAATAATAGCAACAATAAAATATTTAAGTATATGTACATATGCTAACACGTGCCAAATACAAGAATCTGAGTCTATAAAACTCATGACTCTAAAAATAAAGCAAAAACGGAAGTAGCACAACAGAGAAAGTACCTTCAATTAAATGTCTAATTGTTTGTTTGTTTGTTTTAAAGAGTACCAGGAATCAAACGATTCAAAAGTGATCCTAAACAAAAGAATCGAATCAGTGAAGTGAGTCATGACTCACATCCCAGCGCGTGTGCGTGCGCGCGCGCGCGCTTTTTTCCCTCCTCCTCACCACCACCAGAGGACGCTGTTACACTTTAATGCTTTCGGAGGGTTTGCCTGTTGCTAATGAGCAGTCGGGAGTATTCTGTATGTTGATTGTTTATCAAAGATTCGTAACTCCTGCCTGCTGATCTACTTCCAGGCTTGTTAATAGCGGCGAGCTCGCGCTTGACCGGGGCAGATGTAGCGGCTTGTTTGGTTTCTGCCCCCCCTCCAAAAAAAGTCCGAGTGGTTAATTCCTGTAATTGGATCAATGGACATAATGCTGAGCCACGTCGTCTAATTACTACATCGCAGGGGGAGAGACCGCGGTGAAGACTGCAAGTCCGGTCAGCTTTTAGGGTTTTTTTTTTTACATTCTTTATTTTGCTCTACGTCAGAGTCTCGCGCGTGAACGGTGTGGATCATCCCGTCTCGTGCTTGTTTGGAGTCCTGGATATCATTTCCCGTTTAGTTTCGTTACCATGGCAGACGAGCAAGGCCCCTGAACGCTTTTTATTATAACAACCCTCATTGGAGTGGGTTTGCAGATTGTGTGATATTTTTTTGTTGCTCTGAACGGATTGATATATTTTTTTAATTCGCTTTTTTGCTGAGTGTAATAAAGAAAATCCGCGTTTTTGTTCCATCCCTGCTCGATTTCACAACTCGTGGACCTCGGCGTTTCCCTAGCTGGGAACTTACAAGTAAGTCTGTGTGAATTAAAATCGTGTTGGATTCATACACATGACATCACTGATTGTTTATATTCCTTTAATAAATAATCTGATCTGCAATGTCGCAGTTTCGTGCACACTTCACGTTAATGGCGCAGATTATGTTGGAGAAAATTCTCTCTCTCTCTCTCTCTCTCCCCCCTTTCTATCTCTTCGTTATGCATGATCAATCAGGCTACACGTCTTAACCCTTATACATCGCTGCGTAAAGACTAACCACGTTGAAAGTTTTGCGCAACATCTCGTCTAATAACCGATATCGCGATACCGATACCGCGATACCTTTGAAAACAGATATCGCAGAATGCGCAAAATCGCCAAACGTTTTCCTGCGAGCATGCTGAGCAATCCTAATCCTCCCAGATGTGTGTATTTGTTTCTTCATTCGTTTTGCTGAGTCACAGTACTGTTTTAATTGGAATATTATTGAAGCATATCAGTATCAGTCTGCAAATATGAGCGCCGTGGTAATATGAAGCATCTGCAATATGATATACCTGATTGAGCAGTGCTACTGTAGTGTTATCTAACATCTGGAAGATGTCTCGGACAATATCGCAGACGTTCAGGTGTTTATGTCGGCAATTTCGGACCCTGTTTTTGCCGATACGGGGTCACGGACAAAACGTAGACGTTATGGAAATTATTTATTGGTTGTGAGCTGAGATTAGTTTTTGTGAGCAATATTAGATAGCCGACGACAAAGTTCTGGCAGTGTGAGAAGTTTTTAATCAATAGAAGGATGACCCAAGGTTCGCACCGATGGATGACCGTATTCATGGATCTGTCGTTACAGAATCATAGAAATAGAGTAATATGACCTTGGAGGACGAGTTATAGGATTCTGTGGAGGAATCATCTCATACACACGCCTCATTTATCGATCTTTCAGTAAATGTGTGTATGTAAATGTTAAGTAGCGTAAGTAAAGTTTTCTGTTTGATTTTACAAAAGTTTTAGATCAATATATGTTGCTAAAGTGCAAAGTGCGTTCCTGACACAGCTCATTTGCATCTAGTTCCACCCACAAAATTTCAGAAAAGTCTAAGTTTATAGACAGCTGGCAGCATAGATTCAGGATAAAGCCTGAGGAACAGAAGGAAGTTATTTTGACTCAAATATGTCACAATATTGATAAGAAAAAGAAACAGCACTTCTTTGGTCAGTTGAGGAATTTATTAGGGATTTGTTACAGCTATGTGCAGACTGACCGGCCTCTTCTTTCATATTACGGCATTAGATTTCATTTTTTGTCTTAATTTACAGGTTTGTTTTTGGCTCGCTTTATTTATTTATTTTTGTTCTTTAATTAATTCCAAGAATTCTAAAAAAAAAAAAAAGACAAGTGTTCTCAGTAGTATTTCTAGTCTCTGTTCTAGTGAGCTTGCAAGAGGAAAGAGTTTTCATACAGACTCCAAAACAATACTATACACCGATCAGGCATAACATTATGACTGGTGAAGTGAATAAGACTGATGGTCTCCTCATCATGGCACCTGTTAGTGGGTGGGATATATTAGGCAGCAAGTGAACATTTTGTCCTCAGAGTTGATGTGTTAGAAGCAGGAAAAATGGACAAGCGTAAGGATTTGATCGAGTTTGATGAAGGGCCAAATTGTGATGGCTAGACCACTGGATCAGAGCATCTCCAAAACTGCAGCTCTTGTGGGGTGGTCCTGGTCTGCAGTGGTCTATCAAAAATGGTCCAACGAAGGAACAGTGGTGAACCGGCGACAGGGTCATGGGTGGTCAAGGCGATCCGATCCAACAGATGAGTGCTTGATGTTGCTGAAGAAGTTAATGCTGGTTCTGATAGAACGTGTCCCAATACACAGTGCATGATGGGTCAGGGTTGTTTTGGCGGCAAAAGGGGGACCAACACCAATATTAGTCAGGTGGTCATAATGTTATGCCTGATTGTTGTAGGTCGCTTGATAAGGATGTTTAAACTTGACACTATATGCCATGTATAAAAGTTCTGTAATCCATGGAGCGGGAGCAGGGTACGATTATGTTTCTGAATTTACAGGATTTTCATTAATACCAAATTATTTACAAATAAATCCCTTTGTATCCAGCTTGATAACTGAGGCCCAGTGTGATAAGCGATAATCTTATACCACTTTTGAAATCCTACAGTGGCTATTATTCAGTTCCTGTATCACCAAAGTATGAAAATGAGATATAAATAAACCAGCTAGTCATCTTCTGACGTGGTGAAGACCTGTCATGAGTGTTAGTCAAAAGATCTGCAGTCACTGACCTACTTATGGCAGGTAGCTCGGGCGAGAACGCCTAAACTTACTGCTGAACACCGCAGGGTAGAGAGCCAGCTGTTGAATTCTTGATTGCTCCTGATCGTCGTTTAGTTTTCTGTAACAGAAGCTCTGACGGTTGTTCTGGCTGTAAAACAAATCACAGACTTATTATAATGTGAGTGAATTTGTTTGGCTGCTCTTTTGTTTCCATAGTAACAGCTCGTTCTCAGGGACTTGTATGCCAGACGCTCCACGTCATCTAAAATGATGGTTTATGATGTTATTTAACAGAGAGAGAGATATAATCATTGATTTGGTAAGGGTTTTTATACGGAGACGTTTCTTGATGGAAGGAGTCTCCAGTATAGGCAGGATAAAGGTGTTCTCCATTGGGGAAAGTCTTCCGGATGGATGACTTCCTGGTAACAAGCTGCGTCATATAGCTAGGCAGAAACAGAAATTGAAAGGTATGATTGCTACATATGCTATATATGATTGCTACACACACACACACACACGTGAGAACAGGAGCTTATAACTAAAAATGGATAAAAAATGATGACATAGTGTTTGTCAATGAAAAGAAATTGCAGTCATCGTCAAATTGTTGAGCTATAAATGGGACAACAATTATCAGCTTCAGGCTGGACTTTTCCAGCACTCGCTGCCAGCTTATAATTACTTGGTTACTATGGTTACGATGGATCGTGTTGTTGTTCACAATTTGTTTCGCATTCGTTTGTTTAAAACTCATCTTCCATGGAAACTGCTTCTTTTCAAAACATGTACAAGGAAAGCTCTAACCATCACCTAAGTAACCCAAACCTCCTGAGGTGGAAGGAAGTTTATTGAAACTTTGAAAAATGTTCAAAGCATCAGTGAAACTGGATACGCCGGTGTGAATAGGACCCAAGTCTAACATTTAGTCCCGTATGCCG
Organism: Hemibagrus wyckioides; assembly: GCF_019097595.1. Classification (NCBI taxonomy): domain Eukaryota; kingdom Metazoa; phylum Chordata; class Actinopteri; order Siluriformes; family Bagridae; genus Hemibagrus; species Hemibagrus wyckioides. The sequence continues at coordinate 5,916,801 of NC_080719.1, forward strand.
TAGTCGAGTTTGATATTTCGGCAGCTGTTTCTATATGGATCGTGGATTATCCAAGGTATTGAGTGATGGAAATTTTGCTCCTTAAGAATAACCTGGTCGTTTTCTGGCGAGTTCGCCCGTAAAGTAGGTCAAGTTCAAGTACAATTCTTTCCTAATGAGAGATACTTTTAATAATAATAGGTGGAATGGAGTAACAGGAAATTCCACTCAGCTTTCTTAAGCTTGTGTTTGGCTCCTTTTATTATAGCAAGAACAACACGTCCAACATTTACTGAAAAACAAATATAAGATTAAGTTGAATTGCACAATGGAGTTGATGATGGTTGTAATTTTTTCCTGGAAAATAAATCACACTTTCAAGCAAATTTCTTATTAGTGTATGTCTATGCGTGTGGAATTAAAGAAGCTAGTAATTTTTGTGGTTTTCTCTAGTGTAATATTTCAAGGTAAGGTAATCCCTGATCTTGGGCTGTACTTGCTCAAGTTCTTGTCTTTATAGCCACTCCTCGCTGCTGTTCTTTACGGTGATGTTTTTTCATGTTCAGTGGATATAAATAGCTCATACACACCTGTTAAAATGGCAGGTTTTCATGATGTAAAAAAAATGAAACCAAGATAAATCATTGGACCTAAGTGTGAAATTATGTTGTATAAAAATAAAGTGAAAAACAACCCAAAACACTTTAGGGGAAAAACGGAAAAGTTACAATGACCAGGTTATAGTACCTTAAAAGTAGTTATCATACAGTTAAAGAACATAAGGAATTTCTTCACAACTTTTATCAGTCTAATGGAGCCCTGGTCCACAAAAAGCATCATGGTATCTCACTTCTTGAAAGGTATCAGATCCGAAGAGGAGTATAAATGAATTTCCAAAACACCGTACACGCCATCATTAACAATCAGAGAAAAGGGAGCACGGCAGTGAACAGGACGCCCTTCCAAAATGTAGAAAAGGTCAAGACAGAAGCTCACCAAGGAGCCTGTCAAGAGACCTACAGCAACATTAAAGGAGCCGTCGGAATATCTGACTTCCAAGAATTGATTACTCTCAGAGTAGGACTGCTAGATGGAAGCTCTTTCCCATTAAAAACATCCACGCTCCTCTAAACCACATGGAAAAATGTGTCTGATGAGAGCAATTCCAAAAGGTGTCATAATTTCCATAATTCCAAAAGGCATGTTTGTGTGTGGGGCATGGTGGTGGCAGCATCATGCTTTAGAGCTGCATTTCTTCAGTGGAAGGAATCTTGAATAGCGCCAGATTTTAGTGTCAAACCTTCAGGTGTCCACTACTAAGCTGAAGACGAAAAGGAATTTCAGCTCTCAGCACGACAATGACCCAAACGCATACATTCAAATCAGCAAAGGAACAGCTTAACGAAAAGGACTCCAATGTTTTTAAATGATCTAGCCTGAATCCATGTAAAAATCTGACGTGGAATGCGCTGCGCACAGGAGATTCCTGCACAATTAGATGGATCCTGAATGTTTTCGTAAGAAAGAGTCGGGAAGTTGCTAATAGACTTTTACTCATAATGACTGAGTACTGTAATAACATCCTAAGGTTCCTCAACAAAGGGTGCGCATACTTATGCAACTAGGTTATTCCCCCCCCCCTATTTTTCCTTAAAATGTTTCTAAATGTTTTCGTCCTGGAAGTGATTTTGATTTTAATTATAAAGTGTAGACAATATGATTTATCATTTATTCTATCATCTTATTCTCCGACTCTAGCTGCTCACCCCCTGAAGCTAGTCCACACAGCATTTGTTGTGTCTCATTTGTTTTGCAACTCAAAGACAAATTAGTTTGCTACTGTATTCTCCAAACCCACTGTTTTTTTCCGTATCTACTTGTTATCCATGGATGTCAAAGAGCTCAGTGTTTGGCCTCTGGAACCGCTCAGTATATCCTTCTTCTCGAAAGCTCAATGGCCTTTGAGTCCCCTTTTTAGGCTTGTCAGAAACAAAGGGGCTTTTGTTCCACGCCCAGTATCCTGCCATCAGCGCAGTGTACACCACAGACACAAGCATGAGCCCTTGGGTTTCTGCTGAAAACTGCTGTGGAGATATGACCAGAGAACACTGATATCCTGATAAATGACCTCATGCAAATTAAGAAAGTTACATTTCTAAGAATCGATCGTGAGTCCGTTGTTACTCTTGGTAATAAGCAGCTGATTAAATTTTAAAGTATATCCGAGTTCTCGATTCTGATTGGTCAGAATGATTTTCTGACCAACATCAGTGCCTGACCTCACAAATGTGCTTCTAGAGGAATGGTCAAAATTTCCCATAAACACACTCCTAAACCTTGTGGAAGGCCTTCCCAGAAGAGTTGAAGCTGTTATAGCTGCAAAGGGCGAGACAACTCCATATTACATTCATGTGCATGTAAAGGCAGATGTCCCAAAACGTGTTTAACATAAGCTGCATCCCAAATGACGTACTATACACTTACACTGTGCACTATGTATGAATTTTTGACGTTTAGTGAGAAATAACGATTTTTACATTGAAGTTGGAAGTATGTAATGTTTTGCAGTCGATGGCGAATGATGTCAAACTCGTGCAACATGACACCACTAGCTTTAGCAGAATATGGTGCATCTTTAGAATGTTGAAAAACAAATCACACAATGTGCACAAGTTTATTTACAGGACATTTATAAGATGTTCTCATCGGTCACCTTGAGATTATTTTTCCCCCCTTATCCAGTGCCCGGTAGCCCCACCCCTCTTCCACTCCGTAAGCAATGCTGTGACTGTTGAGTGCATGAAGTGTCCCACATTCCACACTTTGTTTATTCACTTGAACAAGTGCATCATCTGGGTACTTGAAGTGCACTCCTTCTTCTTGGAAGTTTCAGCATGTACACACTACACTACTCACACTATTTATATTACACAATATAGGGATGTGGTAGCTCAGTGGTTAAGGCGTTGACCTACTGATCAGAAGATCTCAAATCCCAGGACCACCGAACTGCCCCTGAGCAAGGTCCTTAACCCTCAACTGCTCAGTTGTATAAATGAGAAGTCGCTTTGGATAATGGCGTCTACCAAATGCTGTAAATGTAATGTACACAATGGCAGAGAATAGTATGCGATGTAGGACACACCTGGAGAAAAACACATGATCATTCGTATTGTGAAGCTTCCTGTAGGGAGATTTTTCTACCATTTTTGGATGGAGTCTCCAGTGTCCATGCTTCTTCGGGATGGAGGGCTTTATTATGAAAAGAGAGAAAAAACAGAGACTAGCTATTATAACATAACAGTAAATGGACATCATGAATAAACAGAAGTATTAGAACTCAATTCATCAAAACTGTCAGTCTCTCAACTCCACCCAGCTGTAGGTTTTTTCACCCACGTAACAGTGATTTTGTCTTTATTTTTTTGTCAAGTTTTGCTTATAGGACTTCGAACCTACATTTTGCAGCGTGCATCATGACATCATTCAGCCCGACTCTCTAAATACTTAACATCTCGACCATTGTAAAGCTCATGCAAGCGAAGAATTGTACGAAGTCTAATCGAAAGTTTGAAGAAGCCACTGCTCTGAGAAACTGTGTGCTGCGAGACTAATGAGAGAAGCGTGTTTGAACCTGAGAGCGTAGGAATGTGGGAAATGCTATGAATGATGTCACATGACCTCGGTTAAATGGGAGTATAGCGTGTAAACATCAGACTCCAAACAAGTGCTTTATGTTGCTCTTAAAGTTCAATACGTTTTACTTTTGCTCTGTTATACGTGTGTATATTTTTTTTATATATCCTATCATAAGGTTATCAGTGCATGTATGTTAAAAATGGTTATATTAAGAAAAGCCGTTGTATTGATGATGATGAGGCGTTGTCAGATCTTTTTTGACGTTATTTCTAATCCACTTCCTGGTATAATGTTTACATTCAACAGTGCTTTAAGTGGGCCAGATGTTTTGTGATGTCTGTGTTACGCCTTCACACCTTCACATGACCTTCAAGTATTTTTTACCATGTCTAACTAAATCGACTTTTTTTTTTTGTCAGAACAAAACAGAAGTTAGGTTTACTGTGTATTTTTTATTTTTCAAAATATTTTCCCAATGGATTTCTTTTAAGTTTATGTGTCACTTATGTGAGGAGGATTTTATGAATAAGATTGTTATTAAGAATTTAAACTTAATTCATTGCTGCATTACATGTGTTAATAAATAGGCTGGTCCTAAAAGTCTCTTCTCAAACTTTTTAGCAAAATTTGTTCTTTTATATATATGTGTGTGTGTGTGTGTGTGTGTGTGTGTGTGTGTGTGTAATATATTATATAGTATATAATATAGATCCTTTATATTATTTACAAAACCCCCCACAAAACCTTTGACAGTAGAGGAAGGTATTGAAATCATTCCCACAGCTGGATCATGAAGCTGTCGAAAGTTTGTAATGGACATGCAGATACACGCGTAACACCAGATGTGTAAATATGAGAGAAGACTGTGTGTGTGTGTGTGTTTTTACAAAGAAATGCCAATCACATAGAGGATGTTTTGTGAATAAAGTTACATTTTGCTAAAAAGTCTTCCTCTTCCTCTGTATGGGACAGCCTGGACTGGACAGTATGAGGATTATAATATATGATTTGATATGAGTTATGTCGCAATACACTTTTCAGAGAGATTGTGTATCTTTTAACACCGTTTGCACTTGTTTTATTTTGAAGAATGTTTTTTTTGAAGCAATGAACAGCTGAACTGATGATCAAATTTTGTATCCAATATTTAAATATATATTTTATTTACATTTTTTTGTATTTTGATTTCGAATTGTCTTTGAATGACTGTACTGATGATACTTTAAACCAAAAATTAAGGACATTTTCATTAATGATTGTAATATTATAAATTTTATGGTTTGTATCTTTTAATCATTGTGGTTCCATGAATATACAACAGTTTACGCAGGGTAACGAGAGGCTTGTTTAGTGTTTAAGAAACTACATTTGAAAGTTAATGATTTTCTACAAATTCTCCAAACATATTAGAGTACCAGCAGTTATTTCACACTTCACGCCCTTTGATATGGCATTAACTTGAAGTGCAACGTTGAATGAGTGGGTTTAAATCAGGGAGCTGTCTGCTTAGCAGAGTAGCACCTGCGTGTCATGGTGCGTAGTTTTCCACCGCGCTATGATGGCTTTTCTAACCTTTCTATGTGCGGCATTTGACTCTCCGGCTTGGAATGTGCCACCTTTTGGGTGTCAGGACTTATATTAACTTGCTCTCTTGTTTAACGCAGCATGACGAGCTCCTGCCTGCTTCCTGTTGGTTCTCTCTAACAACTCCACCGTCTCCCGTCTATTGCAGGGCCACTGTACAGGCAGCGTACCTGGACAGAGGCATTACTAACCGCTAACATTTCATCGTATATCGGGTAAGTTTCTAATGCTTGCTCTGCAATCTTGATCTCTTCTGCTCTAATATCCTCTGTATAGCTTGACGTGTCTCGATTATGAGCAGACGAATCACATACGCTGGACACACTCCTGTTGATTTTGGTTTGTGCATTCTGTGTGCTGTGCAGAGAACAATGCTTTTGTGTTAATATTCAGCAGTTGTCTGTGATGGTCATAAATAAGGATGCATAAATACCAGTACTGGTATCAGGGATCCGGACGATATCATGCTCTCGTTATAAATGGTCTGATATCGGCATCCGATAGCAATCGAAGCAAAGCAGCCTGCAAAATGTGCTCTGTGGAAATGTCAAGAGGAGGAAATACAGAAACATAAAACTTAATGAAACATGTTTCTTGCTATCATGAAAAATACAGACTAGGTGAGAGAAATAGCTTAAGAATGCTAGATGAGTGAAAATAACGAAACAGCTCTTGATACTCGGCTGTTATCGGTGATTCACGTTAGCTTCGTTTCCATCCAAGGATTTTTTTTGTTTTTGAAAGGAAACACGCATTATACGATGCAATAACTAGTGTAGTCTAGTAGTGTAGACGTAATCTTTGTCGAAAGCTGTGTTGACACTTCAAATGGTATGAAGAAATAGTTTGGAAATAGGCAAAAGAAATGGCGTCCATGGAAAAAAAAAAAAGAACATAACAGAAAACTGAAAGCAGGCAGTGACGTCCTGTGAAAGTCCCAGAATGTCCTGTTGCATGCTCTCTCTCAGCCCCATGGGCTTTGCATCAGGGCAGTTATTTGGAGCCCAATCAGACGATCAGTTACTTCATTCAGATGTCATGTTTTGATATTTAGTACAGTTATTTGTGAAATTAACAGTTCCTTGATAGTGGACGCCAAAGGTACACAATTTTTTATATATACAGTATATGAAAAATGATGTACGGGAAAGAGTCTAGGCCTGATTTCTTCTGTGAAAGAAAGTTCACTATATATATATATATATATATATATATATATATATATATATATATATATATATATATATATATATATATATATATATATATATATATATATATATATAAGGCCAAATAGAGAGAAACAAGCGATACAGCAAATTTTTCACGCAACGTAAACAACTTTAGAAGTGAAACAACTTTTTAGAAAGGTAACTAACATAGCTATCTAATACACTTTACTTAAAAACACTATAAAGAATGATCCCCTTAATAATTTAACATCCACAACATCCCTGATTTGAATTAATACTAATAATAATACTTTAATTATATGTACTGATGATCAATAAAATGGTCTCGAAGCATTCCTAGTCCTAAACTAGCTTTTATGGAATATTTTCACTGCAAATGTTTTCCATGCCGTATAAAAAGAAGCTTTGCTAGCTGTTGAATGGAGACGTTTAATCAGTAAGTTCATATGCTCTTGTTTATCCCCGCACATCGACAAGTTCCCATGTTCCATTAACGGAGGCAGGCTTTTGAAACAATAACCGCTGCAGCACTCAGACACCTTGTATACATTAATCAGATTAATGACTCCAAGTTTCCAGCAGGGCTTATGTGAATATTTCACCCCTCCCTCCCCGTGGCCTCGTTATGCCGAAATGGAAGCCATTGTTCTCATTGTTTGGCTGCTGCATGGACACGTCCTTAACAAGAGCACTTCAGTGTTAGTGTTACGGATATACCGGCTCGGTCCTCATACCGGGATTAAAGTTTGCTTCAGGTATACTGAAGTTCATTCGGGATTTAATCAGTGCATTTTTCTGTCGGAGTGTATGTGGGAGCGAGATCTGAAACACACACACAGAGAGAGAGAGAGAGAGAGCCATGCAAACAAGTACCACATGCCAAAAGTCATGTACTCAAAGCCACATCTGACAAGTAGGCTAATGGGTTCCGAATGTGCTGCCATTAGCTATCCGGTTTCATCCAGGCTCCAACTACACACCTTTCTTGTGCTTTTAAAATGAGCTCTGTGTGGAAAATAATGCTCTAAAAAACAAGTTCCTGTAGCTGTTCAACATACACTTTCTGTACACACACGATTCTTTTTATTTTTTCCTTTTATCTTTTACTGAGGTACTATACAAGGCAAACAAACTGATCCACCGATTTAACCCGACAGCTTTGTGTACTGATTTGGCATGAAAGCCCAAACAGAGTCAATGACCGATGCAGTGTAAACATCCTCCGACAGCAGGGACGTGGCCCCCGTGCTTCTAGGAGCCCCTTTTAACAACATGTATCACAGATTGATGGGATTGTTTAGGGTCACCAGGACGAAGTTTAAACGAATTGTGAAATGAATATCAGGCGAAACCAGATGATCTCAAATAAAACAGAAACACCCGGAATGACTTTTATGTTCCACTTTAGAACTAACACTGTAACTTCTTCAATGCCGAGCTGCAAACCTTTATGTGGTTTTGTGTAAGAACTCTACATTTAACACCCCTTTCCTCATTCACAACCTCAAAAGAAAAAAAAGTCTCTTAAATCTGGAATGAAGTGACATTTCCGATACCCTGGAAGCCCCGCCCCCTTTCCCTACCTCGCATTAGTAAACGTTTGTCTTCTCTCAATTTTCCTGCTCTTATGCAACATCATCTTTTCTGTCAAAGTAAATGTTTTGACTTCATTACTCTGAAATATAACCCATCCTTGTACGTTCAACTCGGCTAACGTTAGGCAAATTTATCATTAACATCATCTGTATTTATTATTGGGTGTCACTGAAAAACATCTGGAAAAAGTAGATCGTTTTTTTTTTTTTTTTTTTTTTTTTTTAAATGTTTTCTGTCTCATCCCTATTAGATATTATAGATAAGTTTTTTTTTAACTATATTTAACAAATATTATTCATTTTCCTTTTCATGCCATTGGCAGCCAAGACCTGAGTTGACTTCCTTTTTGAACTATTTCTTTGATCACTTTGGTTAATGGCTTGCTACGTTACCCACAGTGCTGTTCGACTAGCTGATCGTGGCACAGCACAGTTTAGCCCTCTACCTTACCAGATGATGCGGCGGTGCTTTAATCCTTTATTCGGCCCAGCTCTCGCACTACCAATGCACACTGTCTGAAAGCAGCTTTACAGAAATATAATTTATATTTAGTGTTATAACGTGTATTATCATTTTTTCCTATGCCTCTCTCAACATCATCAGTTCTGCTTTTGGAAACCGACGTCTCCACTACTTCTACCTTGCTTTTCTTAAATACATTACATTGAACGTGGCAGAGTGAGAAAATAATTATTTTCTTCATACTGTTATACCATGTTTTAAACACTTCACTTAAACTCGATTGGAGCTATGCTAGCAATAACAATGTCCTCTGTGATGCCAGCGAGACACCCAAGCACTAACATCTCACTGGGATAATATAAAATAAATACAGGACCATTCAACAAATTAGCGCCAGAATCCTTAAGCACACAATATTAACATATTCAGGGTGGAGATTTCTTATCACTGCTAAGTGACCGTAGATCTCATGTTTGCACGAGCTTAAAGCAAATTCCCAACATCTGTGTTTTTTAAGCATTGAAGCACAAATTCTAATTTCAAAACTTTTTATACACTGAACAGCAACATGTATTTTTTTTTTTGTGTGTGTGTGACCTGTAGTCGCCTAGTGAAGTGTTTGCTCAAGGATAACCAGAAAACCCATACACTGTTTGTTTACTGTCCTGCTCTGTCACATTTTCATTAAGTTGTGTTATGTAATTACAGCTGACCCACATCCGCCATGTTGTGTTGACACTCTTGTTTTGTTGACAAAAAACGATTCGTACTTCATTTGGCTAACACGGCACGTCCGGTGTGAATTCAGGGTTAGTGCCAGAGAGAGAGCGTGTATTTCTGGTCATGTGACCTGGCAGAGCAGTGTAGGCCAACAACTCATGTGTATGTATTTCAGATATTTCGAAACCTGAACAAAATATTTCAGTGACAGAGACTGGCAAGGGCAGCAGACGTATAGCTCTGTACCTTGAAAAAACAAATGCAAAATTAAAAATGAAAAGAAATAAAAATAATTGTACAACTGCTATGTTATGTTCAGTACCTGTTTAGCCAAAGAGTTCTTATTCTTGATTTAACAGCAGTACAAATGTAACCCGTTTTAGTTCCCTGGTGGTCCAGTGGCAGCCCAGGGTCCGATTCCTGTGCAGAAAACCAACCCAGCCACTTGATGGGTTAAGTCTCAGTTCCAGTCCCAAGCCTAGATTAAAAAAAAAAAATGGGAAGGGTATCCATCAGGAAGGGTAAAACCTGTACCAAGATCAAATATACGGATCGGTTGATCTGCTATGGTGCAAACCTGAACAGGGTGCAGCTGAATGTAGCCCAATTTATACCCAGTTTTCATCACTATAGACAATACACACTGCACACACTTTATATTAATGGAAATGTTTAGGGCTCACCATTTGTCTTTGTTTCTTTAGTCATATAATATTGCTCCATTTTTAGTAAGGCCTTATATAACGCTAGTCATAAGGGACAGATATAACCTGTGTATATATAAGATGTATAAATCTACTCTTATGCGGATAGATTACTTCCCAGGTTAAACCTGACATTTGCATGAATTTGACCAGTTCCATTAATCAAATTCCATTAGTGTAGCAGTCAAACGATACATTAGCTGACTGATTAAGCCGATATATTGGATTTTGCCAATGAAATCACAGTCGATTGTTGGGCCATCCTTATGGATACATATTACTGTGCATTCAAATACACCGTGATTTATAAAATAATTTTCTTAACTATATAATCACTCCATAGTCAAATACAGTTATGTAACCAGGAGCTTTTGAACAACTTCTAAGTATGAGCATCAGCATATTTTCGGGCTTCATTATAATTTTAACGTAAATTTTATTGTGCCAAAGTTATCAACGAAGGAGACCTAAGCACAGAACAGGCCACGGCAACAGCAGTCCAAAGCCACATCCATGGAGTTCAAGTGGTAACATCCACAGCAATCCCTGTCCATGTGGTCTATCCTCAGCAGCAGTGAGCACTTTCAAGTGACCAGACTCCAACCAGAAGTAAGGAATCAGGATGGATCTGGGGAGCAGAAGCAGTCAGGATCAGCAGTATCTTAGGAGTAGCGTGTCTAGTGAAACACAGAGTAAGACAGAGTACAAGTTCCCAAGTTGTAATTACGATGTCAGTTGTGTTCAAGTCATTATAGTCGGAGCAAGCTGGAGGTGAACCTTCAGTTAATTAACTACAGAAAAGTACAGCGAGATTTTTTTAAACACTACTTCTAGAAATTGAAGAACAAAGAAAGAACCTCAAGTGAGTGTTGCTGTTTTGTGTTTTCTTAATCAATTAATGAAGCCACTGTAGGGCCTCCTGGTGGTCCAGCAGCACAATCCCGCGGTCTCATTGCTGTGGCGCAGGTTCGATTCCCGTGCAGGTCGTCACCCCAGCCACTGAAGAGTTGTGCCGGTCCCAAGTCCGGATAAAAATGGCAGGGTTGCGACAGGAAGGGCATCTGGCGTAAAACCTCTGCCAAATCATGCGGATTGAATGATCCGCTACAAAACAGCGGAAAAAACACCTCTATAAACCAAATGCTTGTGCTCAAATGCTCATAAACCAAACACAACTGAAATCAGCTTGTGAGACGAGTAAACATTCAATCTGAACAAATTTACCGTCAACTACAGACACTACATCCATTGGTTCCACAATTTTTTTTTTTACTGACACAACCCCAACTCAGAAACTAGGAGCACAAAGAAAATCCAGAGTTTCCCACTTTGTGTTGGCGTTCTTGTGCGTTCAACTCGTAAATACAATTTTTGCAACCTGACTTGGATCTTGAATCGGCATGTCACTGTGTTTTCTGAACTAAAGGCAGTTCTATATTTTTGTCATAAATATTGGAATCGCCAAAGACCTATTTTGATCGTGTCACAAAGATGGTGTGTGTTAGTTTTATGTATCTGTTGATTGTTTCCTTTTCATAGCAGGTCACATCCACACAGACTTTATTGTATGCTCCTAATATGCCTCAGCTGAGAGAAAGGACTTTTGCCTAAATGTTTTTTAATGTTTAAATGCTATGGGCTATGGAGGAAGTTTTAGCAAGCATTCAGAGAATGCCTTCTACTTTCATTATCTCTTTTTCTGTATGCTGATTTTGTACACTGAACAGTCCGTAGCTTGTAAGTAAGAATTTAATTTTTTGTATTCAGTTTAATTTAGAGTCGAGTCTGAAATGTGTAACATTTTTTGTGCTAGGTGTGTATGCTTTCATTTGGTCTGAAAGCTGCTTGAAAGCTCTTGCACAGCCATGTAATTACTGACCTTTCCCTAGACATTTATCGTGACGAGTTCAATTGGAAGACTATAATGCAAGTGATGTGTGAAATACAATAGGCCTCCATGTTCCCTTCTTAGATTTCATTTTACACCGCCTGAAATTTCCACATTTATTCTCGTCATATCGCCTTAGAACCGCACGATTCTGACACTTCGTTTCTCACTCGGTTGCTTGACCAGTTTTCTAAGGAATGATACGGAGATTACTGACACTCCAGCAGAATGTGGCATATCTCTTTTCCTTAAAGATTTTTTTGCTGTGTAGTTCATTCCTGAGCAAAAATAACTGCTCTTTAGTACAAATCATTAAGTATAAAGGTGGCAAGAGTGCATCGTGTTCTCTGGAAGTTAAAAGAACGGCAGCAATATTAAAGGCTGGTTCTGTTCTTCTGCATATATAACCACTCATAAGTCACTTATGGGTAAAAATGGTTCTCGATACACATTATGCTTAATGTTTCATTATGCTTAATGAAGAGCTCGCATACGAGGCGGCATGTGCAGCCATGACCTCACTTGCTGTATTTGTTAATTACATAGATTTAGTCAGCGGTTGTTCAGTGTTTGGGGAATTTAACATTCACTACATAATATTAAACCCATGTTATCTTCCAGAAGAATCCCATCAGCATCCTACCAGAGCGGCTGTTACCTAGGATTACTATGAGAACAGATTTACGTCTCTGTGTCTCTTGGGTTTTTGTGCAGCGTGTTTCTCAAAGAATTTATACAAAGCTTCCTACTAACACGGTTTGTTTTCCCTGTACTTATTTATAACTACCGCCAGATTTCTGGCTTTTTGTATTCCTGAGTGCACCAAGTTCCATTGAGGTCACTTAGGTTCTTCACTTGCATCTGTACGCAGCTGTTTCAATCAGTTGCTACTCTCCAGAAGAGATTAAACTCGTCATGGTGTGTGCTGTGCTGTATTGTATTCTCTCGCCAGTTCTGCTAGATCTCAGGGGCTTCAGTTATTTCCGGAGTCCAGCATGACACAGCTGCTGCCCTCAGTATTCGCAGCCTGTTGTCAGAGATGCTCTGTGTGTTTGAATGGGTGGGATCTTCCGAATCTCTTCCAAATCTCTGAAAATGGAGGCACCCTTTCATAACCTGAGCCTCATAGCTGTTTGATCAGCGGCCCATCTCCAAGCCTTGTTTGCAGCAAAGTCGACCTTGTGATATTTAAGGTTTCAATTATCATGCATGGCACAAATGAGGCTCTCATGTATGCTCCTTTTTCAGCAGGTCTATGTGAAATGCCTCCATTAGGAGTGGCCTTTCCATTGCCCCCTCCCACCAACCCACCAGCGCACTAAGCCCCCACCCCCCACCAAGCCTGCGGGAAGTTTATGGGAAGTAATCTGAACTACTTTTCTGCTTAAGAAAAGAGTCTGCATTTTTTCCCTGCTCCACCACACATTATCAGTAATATTATCCTCCTACGAGGGCTCGGACTGGGATTCTTTTCAGAGGTGCAAGAAAACAAACCGGTGCAGATCGCAATGTCCATCACAAGAGGTCATGGCTTTTCAAGCAAGCATTAATTAGTCATGTCTTTCTGAAGGCAACTCTCAATTCCACAGCAGACTCTTTTAAAGATTCTTGGTGAGGTTACAGAACCCCCTCAAGGGTGTAAATTTTCCATTAGTGCTGTTTGCGTCTGGCACGGATTGGAAGCAGATGCTCTTAATGAATCTTTGTCTTTCTTCTAACTTGCTGTGTCTGTCTGAGGAAAGCAAGCCAGAATGACCTTGGCTTTAACAATAGGAACTGCTAGAGATCCCAGGCCTGGCCTTGAGCTACTGTAAATACAGGATTAACAGGAAAAGGGTCATGAGGTTTAACTTTTCCATTCTGTTTTCGGAGTCAAAACCTCAGTTTGCTCAAAAACCAAGAACTATTTTATTGACAAATGGAGCTTGAGGTGCTCTTGCCAACAGTTCTTGTTTTAATAAACACCGGTTATTTCAGGAGCATGAGCGATGTCACAGACGGGAGTTTCCTTTGGCTTCGTGAGTGATGGAAGTGTGTCAGATGGGGATATGAACGGGTATTACAGTTTGCATGACTGCAGTGTTGAGTAGTGGAGCTTGTGGGGTGGAGGGGGGACAAGCTGGTAGAGAGGGTACTGTTATCTTTAGCCACAGTGCCGTGCCCAAGCTGAGGTAGAGTCTCTCTAACTCGCATTAGGACAAGACAAAGTTCTGCTTATTGGTGAGTCGGCTGTATAGTCATATATCTACTTTTCTTTAACGCAAATCTTGTTACATTATCAGATTCTTAAAGTGGTCGAGTGGGATTACAGAAATGTTATAGAGCAGACATGTTTAACCCTCCCTTTTTATTCCGTTGGGATAAAAAACTGCAAATCTACACAGGCATTTTTCATATAAGATTGGAAAACTCTATAGAGACCGTTGAGCCTTAGGTCTTTGCTGTTGCATGTGGTGTGGGGCAATGTGCCAAAGCAGTGGCTGGTCCAACTAGTTTTTTGTTGCGAATTAAACATTCTTTTTCAATCTTTGTTACTTCTTCTGGCTTCCTCGTGTTTAGCATGTGGTGTGTTACATTATTTCTGCTGTGTTCAAATGTTTCACGCTTCGCTCTCTGTCTCAGTTTGACAGAAAGCCGCAACCATTCCGTGCTGCAAGGGCGACCCCAAAATGTCTTCTAACGGGGACCTACAAGACGTTGGGAGCTATGGCAGCTTTTGGGAGGTGAGAAGCCTTTTTCCAGAACACACACACAGAGACACACACATACAGATACATGCACATTTATAAACTAGAGAAGAAAGTGGATTCTGGTGTAACATTCTATACTTAGGGTTTCTAGTCTGTTTTGACAGTTTGATGGGTAGGATTGAGAGAGAGAGACTCGAAATGTAATTCACAACCTCCCAGGGAGGTGATCTGCTTCACTTCCCCTCCTCCACCTCCTATATAAGAACTCTCAGTCAAGTCTGCACTCGCCTGGAAGAGAGTTAGCAACTGCCACTGAGGCTCAGCTCTGTAAAGCCACTGCATAGCAGAGGTGGCTGCTGCCCAAGTGCTTGTGGGGATGAATGAAAAAAAAAAACACTATTCTGTACCTTGTTTGGAAACCCATCAGAATAAAAGCTCTAGGATATTTTCTATGAGAAATAAGGAGCTTAGTTACACAGTACAGTTGTCTGCACAGGTTGCTTGGTTTGGCTCGGTGCAAAACGATCCACTTCCTAGTTGATTAATAATGGTGTCTTAGAGTGGTAATAAAAATCTGAAAGGTATAGAATGTTAATAGAAATTGTTATAAATGTGGATCTTCAGTATTCTAATACTGTGCAAATCTCTTCTTATTTTACATTGTCCTACCTCGTGGTGTCTGCATCTCAGCCGGGGAACTACAAAAGGACGGTGAAGCGGATTGACGACGGTCACAAACTCTGCAACGAGCTGATCAGCTGCTTCCAGGAGCGTGCCAAGATCGAGAAGGCCTATTCCCAGCAGCTGAATGACTGGGCCAAGAAATGGAGGGGTGTTGTGGAGAAAGGTGATCAGGACTTTGGGATTTAGTCTGAGGCCACAGGGGCTCTCCCTGTCCTCTCAAAATAACCTGTTACCCCAAACACACTTCTGTTGCTTGACACGACCGCTGTTTCACTTGCCGATTATAAGATTTAGTTACCAGACACGCAGATGCATCATGCTTGTTTGTTCAACATAGCCAAGTCTCATTTTAGCAATGTTAATGGCATTTAGTTTGTGGAGTCGGTTAAGGGTACTATTTTGGAGGTAAGAGAGAGTGTAAGACAAGGCCTACTTGCCTGTGTGGGCCTCACCACACTAATTTTACCAATGTGGTCTCTTTTTAAAAGGAGCAGTGAACCGTATCTAGAACTCTCATCTAGGTCCATAACCATATTGTTCCACTTTTATAGTGCTTTTCTGACTTGTATTTGTATTTTAAATGGAGAATCAGGATGGATTTGGTTATAGATTCTAGTGTAGATTTGTGTTGGGGGAGTGCACAATTTATAATAAGAGAACTTAGCATGCTGTAAGATGTACTACTATGTTCTGTAAGCACTTTAGTACAAACCACTAATCATATCATGGTTGAATTGCGGTGGCTTCTCTTTTAGATCTTCCCAATGAACTGATATGTACAGACCGTGTTGTTGAGAATCAGATAACCTTTTACAAAAAACAGTCAAATGTTTATATTTTCATTGTTTTAGTTTTTAAAAAAAAAAGAACAAGAGTTTTTCGTCTTCTAGGTCCACAGTATGGCACCTTGGAGAAGTCTTGGCATGCGTTTATGAATGCAGCGGACAAGTTGAGTGAGATCCACATGGAGCTGAAGGAAAAGCTGGTTATGGAGGACAGCGAGAAGATCCGCGTCTGGCAAAAAGACGCCTTCCACAAGCAGATGATTGGAGGATTCAAGGAGACCAAAGACGCAGATGAGGGATTCCGAAAGGCCCAAAAACCCTGGGTCCGCAAACTTAAGGAAGTGAGTTATAACTTAAAAATTCACAGCTCAGAAACACACCGAGATTTAAATAAGCTGATGAGTGTGTTGTGTTGTATTTTGGTAGGTAGAGGCCTCTAAAAAGAGCTACCACCAGGCCCGTAAGGAGGAGCGGACAGCAATGACGCGCGAGACACACGCCAAGGCTGATCCCACCAAGTCCCCGGAGGAGGTGCGCAAGTTTACGGACCGGGTGGAGAAATGCACTCAGGAAGCCGAGAAGGTAACTAAATGAAGCAACATTAGCTCCTAAATTGCTATGTTTATCTGTGACTTCTCTAAGGAACACAAAAGCTCTTGAGAGCTCATCACTCTCACGCCACCTAATGAAATCAATTATGCAGTTTAGACTAGGTGTGTACCCAGAATTCCCAGTTTCTCCGTAATCCTGAATGAATGAATCAACGAGATTAGACTATTCAGGCTTACTGCTCATGCAGCTTCCCGTATGATAACGCTATAATTGGGTGAAGAATGCTTGGTGGAGTTAGTCACAGGGTATCTTTATGGTGTGATGCATGACTGCTGTCTGTGTTCCTGGGAACCACAATGGGTGGAGATCAAAATGCTGCTTTCTGTTTAGCCAAGACAAGACAGGCTTGTTTAGAGATAGTGCAGGGCCTTGGCACTGTTTTGGATTTGTTTTGTCAGTAACTGCACTAAACGCTTAAGGACATGTGTCTGGTAACACTGTCTGTGCAATTTAAGAGGACTTCTCACACCCCTTTAACATATGGTAGTACTTCATTTGAATTACTTGCTCGAATGTGTTTTAATCAAACAGTCACTATTATAGGTTAAGGCAGAAACATCCAGCCTCTCAGGGAGTAGGTTTTTCTAAATAAAATATATATTTGATCCGTTTATTCTAAGCAACATGGTTGGATTTGGAGGAAACTAAATTACAGCCCATTTTTTTGGGAATTGTCGTGTTGCATAAAAGCTACATCACTGCTTAGCCTCATATCATAACATACACAACCGTTCCCTTTTTTCACTGGTGTAAATTAAAAATAGCTGATGGTGAGCTCATTTTAGGAAGCAAATGGAACTGCCCCACAATGCTGCCATCTCGCTGCACACAAACAAATCAAGCCAAGTCAAACCAACACCCTCATATTTCCTGTAAGCAAAGACACACCTGTAAAGAGACATGACTAGATTACTGCTCTCCTTTGCAGAGGATCGAAAACCACTCCATGTAGTCCAGTTTATTCCTTCATTAACACAGCTCACAAGTCTCAGTACTTGGTGAGTGTTTGTTCAGGTGAGAAACTCTTACTTACAATAACTATAGATTCAAGTGGAGCAGAATCCAGATACTTAAAAGCGAAAGAAAATTAAGTCTTGACAAAACAACAAACGCCACCCACTGCTGCTGGCAGAGTAATAATGTCTTGCATAATTCGGTGCCCAAAAAAACCCTATTTTAAATTATTATTATTGTTATTGTAGTGCATTGCTAAAAAAATGCATGCCATTAGCAAAAGGAGGCTTCTAAAGAACTTCACAAGCAGCAAATTCAACTTCTTTGTACTTTTTTTTTTTATTTTTATTTTTTATAAATGTCTTTCTCATGGACGGGACCTCATGAGAAAAATGAGCGCTAGGCAGGTTTCCTACTTTGTATTTTTGTGCTGCAGCCAAACCATTATGGAAATGTTGATGGTTCTAACTTCACAGAACAGAACGTCCACAAACTAATTTTCTATCAATGTCTTCACTATGACATGCAGTAACATAATTCTTGGTTTACATTGTGTGCTTCATTACAATTAGATTTAACGGTAAGCATAAACTATGCTTTTTGGTCACTTGGTCCTGAAATGGGAAGAATTTTTATTTTAATTAAAGGCTGCTTTTGTGTGTTACGCCTCAGGCGCAAGAGCGCTATGAGAAAGCCCTGGATGAGCTGAATCGCTGTAACCCACGGTACATGGAAGATATGGAGCAGATGTTCGAGATAACCCAAGATGCTGAGAAGAAGCGGCTGTGCTTCTTTAAGGAGGTGATGCTGGACATCCATCAGCATCTGGACCTCTCCAGCAGTGAAGCGTGAGTGTGTGCAGTCTTGCTTAAAGTTAAAAGTAATTAATGGTTAAAGTTTAGGTCATTACGATTTGTGTAAATATTTTACAGTACCTAGAAGGATGGAATATCCCTGCCCTAAGATCTATAAAAAAAAAAAAAAAACATACCTGTATTTCGCAATTCTAACTTGTGTAGTCAGGCTTTAGAACCCTCAAGGCTGTTTAATAGTTCAGTCATGTATTAGCAAATACGTCAAAACGTTAACTATTAGGTCTACGTTTCTTTGACTATGAACTCCGTTATCGTTGTTTACCTTAGAAGGAATGTTCAACATCATGTTGTCCATTAACTAGAGTCTTTTTTAGAACAAAGGTTGAGGCAAGGCTAACATTTGAAACTGTGCTTGCTTTTAGCTGTTATGTCTTGTATTGGAACGTTCCTGACAATTTGTCTGAGACAAAATGTCCCCAAATCCTGCTGTTGCTTTTTAAAACAATGGCATTGTATTTTTTCTCTTCTACCGCCTGTAATTATCTGCTCCCAAGATGTTAGTCCTGTGTAATTTGTGTGCAGGAATCTCCCCTGTGATCCAGGGTGTTTGGTTAAGGTGTGTTGCTTCATTCCACCAAATTTACATGCCTTCTCAAGCACCATGTATGCTTTTGCCCTCATAATAAATTACTCATAAAAAAAGAAGAAATGTGAAAAAGCTAATAAATTTATTCTCTATTGTAACTGTTTAAAAAAAAAAAAAAAAAACGTTGGAAATTTTTCACTCAGGTTTAAGGCTTTGTACCGAGACCTGAGCCAGACTATTAATGCAGCCAGTGACACTGAGGACCTGCGGTGGTGGAGGAATACACATGGACCTGGAATGAGCATGAACTGGCCCCAGTTTGAGGTAAAGTATTGAACTGGCCCCATGCTTTAAACTAACCATATTTTGAATACATTACTAATCTGGATTCAGTTAGAGGTCCTGCCAAGAACAGTGAACTGGTCCCAGTTTGAGCTCCATTGCCCCGCCCTCTAGGCTGAGGTATAACCGTGAACTGGGCCAATTTCAGTTTGAGGTCAACTGGCCCCAATTTTATGTACAACCCCAACATGAGGTACAACAGAAAACTGGCCCTAGTTTAAGGTACAGTTTTAAAGTGGCCCCAGTTTGAGGTCCAGCATTCAGCTACCTTAAGTTGACTTATTGGCCCCAGTTTTACAGTACAATAAGGAAATAACTCCAGTTTGAAGTCAGTTCTGAAATATTCCTCGTCCTAAATCTTCCCACAATTTTAGGTATACTAATGAACTGGCCCCAGTTTGAGATAGACTGGCTACTGGCACCAGTTGCACTAATGAACCAACATTAATTTGGAGTTTTCCACTCTGCAAAGGCCATTTGTTTTATGTTGACTATAAATGCAAGCATGCTATTTTTTTCAGCTACAAACTAAAGAACCCATATTCTAACATTCGTTTAGCTGAGAGATTTCCAGTAGAAGCTCAAAAAGTGCATCTGTATGTATGTTGAGCCATCCTAACCATGTGTTCTGGGCTTAGTGAATCCTAATGCGCTGATGGTGAATGCTCTGTTGTTTCCATGGCCCACGGATGGCTTGTGGAATGCAGGATCTTTCTCTCTGTGCCAGAACTCCCTTTTTCTATGTTCCATTCCAACTTTTATTTATTCTCAGACCACCCCCCCCTCACTCTGAGGATATATTTACCCATCCATCAACACCACAGTTTAAGTTCTATTTTTGCGCGACTGAAGTTAGACCCAAATATTATACTTTGGGCAATGCTTAATCAAGCCTCTGGGGCTTCTTTAGATGGACAGCAAGCATAGTGGAACCTAGAGTTAAAGTAGACTCTCAGTTCATCCTCATTTCGTTCCCTGAACACTGAAGCTCTTTGTGCAGCTCTAGAGTGATCTAGCATGTGCCACATAGAGAAGACAGAGATAGTGCTTGCCATGTATCACATTAGGATTGATTTAACGTTCATGCTTTTGTGTTGATTAATGGACTGACTTGTACTGGAGTTGTTATTTATATTTGTGGAATTAATGTATGTTCAGGGCCTGGGATATTCTCAATTCTTTTTGTGTGTTTCGCACAGGAATGGTCTCCAGAGTCCAATCGCACCATCAGCCGCAAAGAGAGGAACAGCCGAATTGATGATGTCACTTTGACTAACATCGTCTCTGCTCCTGATGAAGCGCCTCAGACACCACAAGATACCATCCGGTAAACACGCACATTTTGGCTTTCCTGTTGTGTTCGACTTGATGCAGCTCTTTTTTCCTCGATGATCTTCTCAGAATGTTGTTCTATGTATTTGGTATTAGGAATGCTTACTCTGAGAGCTATGGGATTACAGATAGAAAGAAAATATCGCTTGTTATTTGAGCTGCTTTTTCTCAAGGGAAAATTGATGCTTGCGACAAACGTTCCTCGTTTCCCCTCTCAACTCGTCGCAGGTTTTTTGAGAGACACAAGATTGACCTGTAGTACTCATTATATGATATATATATTCTAGAGCTCTTGACTATGTATAAACCTTTCAACTTGAGTGGGTTTTGCTCTTTTAGCTATCTGTATTCTTATGGTAACAGCGGTTCCCTCTGGAGGCTTTGTCCTGCTAGTCGATGTACACAATATAATTGCTACTCTAGCATTCTGGGCTCATTCAGCACAATATCTGCATGCTTGTGTGGGGTTGGTATATGGACACAGTCTTAAGCTGATATCCAGGGAATGAACTATTCTCTATATAAAATCAAGTAGGTTGTAAATATCTGTAGCACTACAAGCAGCAGAGTCCAATATATATCTGCTTGCCCTTTATGGCCATCTGTTCATCAGGGGGCAACAGAACAGATGCCTTTGCAACAACATTTAACAAAGCACATTCTGGTACTTGACGTAACGGGTTTAAAACATCAGTGCCGTTCTATTACTGGCTTGTTTACCAAAGGAGAAACATACTGTATGTACTGCTTTCAGAAGTTTGCCAACAAATAAATGGTGCACTACTTTTTTTTTTTTTATCTATTTATAGTTACACTTAATATTAACAGGTTAGTTATTTTCCATATGAAATGTTTATTTTGAGAACTGTTATTGAAATATCAGATCTGTAACCTCTGTTTTGTCTCCTGGCTAACACAGAGCTGCCAAAGACTACTCTTCAGACTGGTCTGATGAAGAGAGCCCTAAGAAGTATATAGCGGCGAACGGAGTTGAGCTTGAAGAAGAGGAGAAGGTAGCGGGTGTGCGCGTTAGAGCACTGTATGATTACACTGGCCAAGAATCTGATGAGCTGAGCTTTAAAGCAGGTATTAATCCCTACTAATGCTTATTAATGGCGCACACATGTACAAACACACATACACCATGTTGGCCCGTAGTACGCTGCGTTTGAGCATGATCATGGCGTGTGGAGTGGTGAGATTCGTCTTAAAGCTCTGCCTTCGCGTTAGTCCTGGTCTCGGACCAGCTCGACAATCAACAACGGAAAGCTACTGTATGTAATTGGTTGATCGTTCTGCCTGATGACGGACATGTCGAACAGAGCTGGACAAATCTGACTATGGGTGCTTTTGTTGTGATTCTGAGCTCAATTACCTAAAAGGATATTTAATCCGGGGTTTCCTACGGCTAATGTCGCATCAATCTCGGAAAATGTCTGCGATTGGACAGATTCCCAAGATTGATATACGAGGAAATCCTTGTATGTCCTTTTATTGTCTCACCATCGGCCCATGAGTAATCACACTTATACACAGCACTGTCTTTTTTTAAAAGCATGGTTTGATTTGGAATGTATTGGTTTTCGGAATGGATTTGAGAACCATATAACTAGAATGAAAGTAGCATGTCAGATTTCTCACACTAGCTCATACAACCCTTCGTCTTGCGGCTTCATTTGTAATGTGTTAAATGGTTTGGGAATTTGAAGCCAGTAAGATGATGAATCAGATTTAAGGCACACAAAGACTGTATGAAATGGTTTAGAGCGAGGTTATGATACTCAACAAGAGAAAGGTCTCATGTTATAATTTTCCAGAAAGTACTATGATGATGAATGTAATATTACAGATTGCAGTGTTGTGAGATCTTCTCTCCTTCAACAGCCATAAGAGGATCAAACAGTTCTACAATATTATTCTGGCATATAATGTATTCTCATGGTTCATATTTTGCTTATATAACACTGATATATTTTTGGTAGGGTTTATTCTTTCCAGCCTACCACAAAATCTTTTGTTTTGGCTTATTCATATTCTACAGAGGATCAAGCGTAGTCATGATCCTTTCCAGCCACGTCACTGCGCCAGGATTCTAAATATAATGAACAAGCGAGCGCCTCTATCCTAAAGTTATCACTGCCATCTGCTGGAGGATTTACAGTCTCACTGGATTCCACCCAGCTAGTATGCAAATAATAATTAGGTAGTGGTTTATTTCAAAAATTCATTTCTAGAGCCTGTTAAACCTACATGGGCAGCATTATGGGTTGTGAGTTCAAATCCTAGTACTCCCAAAGAGCCAGTACTAGGCTCTAAATTCTCATCTGCCCAGCTACATACTAGTTTTGTAGTCTGTCCTTGGACTAATTGTATCCAAAAATTTGCAAAACATGTTTGTTTAGAACCCACTACTACAGTACCAAGCTATTACTCAAACGAATCCACGTGATTCTCTGTCCCACAATCTAAAACCCCAATGACCGTGACAAGGATTAAACTATAGAGGAATGTATAAGCATATTAAACTCATCCAAGATATTCCTCAACCTAACCTTTGTCCCATGTGCTTCCTGTCTGACAATCTGCTGAGATGAGAGTTAATACTACCTGCATATGCAACCTTTTTGTGTTGCCCAGTCTGGGCTTCTGGTAGTCCAGATGAACCATTACTTCACAGTTCCAGTCATGAGGATCCAATGAACTGCACGGTTTAAAAATGACGCTTCTCCCCAGACATTGGCTGTGGTCCATTCTGAAGCTTTCTGAACACAGATATGGGCTAGTGGGAATCCATGTAAATCTTCTGGTAGTGGTAGTTCCCACTACAAGTTCTGCCCTAAAGGGTGTTGTAACAGGGGTGAAAGTAACTAGCATTTGGAATACACTGCAGCTTAATTTTTCCAAGCTACAGTTGGTGTTGGATATTTTATGTAATTTCAATTTAATAATGAACAGATGGCCTAAGCAGCAAAAAAAAGTCCCCCACACTGCCACCAATTTAATTTAGCACTTACAGTTCACTTAATCTCATTTTGTAAATTTGCTGACGTAAAGAAGCTACAAGCAGGCTCAACAGAAAAGCGTTCAGCTTATGGACTGGTGAAGTCATATCCTGTCAATTAATTCGGTCATCTTTGACTGGAAATCTGAGACGGCAAAAGCAGCTATATGCTGTCTGGGTGAGAAGGATTGCAGATGTTGGTCTCTCCCCTATCAACTAAAGGGACACTAGTCAATCATAGCCATCTGTGAGCATGCACCAGGGGGGAGATGTAGAATATACCCCCCTCTGCGACCCCCTTCCCCACTCCCGTGATGCAGAAAATTTGAGAAGACGCGTCTCAGAGGAAGCACAGGTCACATTTCTCCCTCTTAGGGCTGGAAGCTATCATATAATGGAGGACAAAAAGCTGGTTTGTGGAGAAAAACATTTCATTAATGTTTCTGGAAAATCCATATATAATATAAATAAAGTAAAGAGCTTTGAGCTCATACTTAGGGTGGTGATTAAAAACAGGAAATCTGATGAATAACAAAAAAAATTTTATATTTTTGCAGCAGTACTTTCAGTAGTTTTATTTGTTTTATACTTTGACTTGATCATATATTGGTAAAATGACCATTGACCATTTTTATGATCGTGACCATTTAGCAAAAATGAAGTGTCTGTCTATTGTCAGTCAAATTTGTAAGATGACTGAAGCGTTTGTGACAATCCCACAGGGATGCATTAGAGAGGTGGTCAAAGCAATGTATTTAGCACAGACTAAACTCAGAAATCTGCGTTTTCAAAGTTCACTGACTTTAGTTTTTTAAAACATGATCTAGCATTGCTTCTGTAAAAGATTCTCTCATTGTGGCTGATCATATTATTTAGCTGACAGGACACTAGCCACAGTAGGCCTACTAGAGATGTTGGGTCAGAAAGAGTATTGTTTCCTAGATTGGTTCTTTTATTGACCCTGTCTGGTTTGATTAAAAACCTGACAACTTGATTATTATTTATTGTGACTACATGGCAGAGGTTTGTCATCTGTTAAGAGTCTGTAGCAGTAGGGTTGGTGTGGGTGCAGGTTTTCATTTCAACCAAGCAGAAGCCACGCCTAAGTCTACTGAAAGCCAAGACTGACTGATGAAACAGAAGGAATCAGGTGTGGCTCCTGCTTGATTGGACCCACACACACCAGCCCTTTACAGATAAGATTGGACAACCCCTGAATACTGTAAGTCAGACGTAGTAATATTACATGGTCTTATCTATAGCCATAAATCAAATCACTAATAGTTAAGGTCACCATTCAGTTATGATTAGTCACTTGCAGTGCAGATTGGCAGTAACTCTAGTAGTTTCAATGTTAAAATCGAATGCAGGAGCTTAACACATCTGTGATTGGCAGGTGAAGAGTTGATGAAGTTGGGAGAGGAGGACGAGCAAGGCTGGTGCAAAGGGCAGCTGGACAGCGGCGAGGTGGGCCTCTACCCTGCTAACTATGTCCAAGTCATTGACTCCTGATGTCCCACCAAGACCCAGCACCTTCCTTGAGAAGACCATACCATCACTGAGCTGATCACACTGAACTGTGCCAGCGGGGCCCACCCCGGCGCTCTAGAGGCCCTGCCAGCCATTGCTACATTTACACAGGACCCACCAGAGAAAAAAACAAAAAAGCTCACATCTTGTATACTTTGAGGTTCATGGTGCCAAGGCATAAGTCATGGCTTTGTGAGAGACTTTACAGGTACAGTGCCTTTTCTGGAAGATTCAAGGGACGGATATTGAGCAGAGCTGAAGAGTTACAGTACCGTCACCTCACCATGCTCATTACAGACTTTTTGCTTTTCTAAAGGGATAAATATATTTACTTTTCCGGGGTATCATGGGGCTGCATCTACACTATGGAGGCTGCGGGAGATTTGTTTTACTCTGATACATCTGTCCTGTATTTGTGAATTTCAGATACATCAGAAATCAGTTTAAGTATTTATTTCATCCAGATCACATTGACTTTTGTTTTTCTCACAAATGTATGTTGCTGTGTACATATATAGATATTATTTTTTTCTTTAACAGGATTAGTACTTGAGGACAACTGGGCTGAACTCTTGCTGCACATCGTTCTAAATCGCTGTAGCATTCCTAAAATGCATTGGCAGTTTTCTAATCTTTCTTTTAAGCATGAACGCTTAGTTTTGTAGAATATTCTGGATTTGTACGATGCAAAGAAATTTACTGATCAAAAATGGGCTCTGTAAGACCAGTTAAGTGTTCACGTGTCCTAAAGGAATTTGTATTTTTGAAGCCGACGGATGCTGAAAAATCGAATAGTTTTTAATTTCATTTTTTTGTTTTTAATTCAAAAAGCAACATTAAAGACTCAGACCAATGACTTAGTTGAGGTTATCTGAGCAGCGCATGTGTTTTGTGTGTGCATATCTGGGTTTGTCTGTCTGTACAGACTGTGCAAGTGTCAGAAGACATGAATTATTCTGGTTTCCACATCCATTATTGATGCATAACTGTAAACCTTTAACTACTGTATCAACATCTACTAATCAGTGTAAAATAAAAAAATCCAAATAAATACAGATGAGCTAGTTATTCTTGTTTTGGGGTTTATTTGTGTTGTCGCTATGCATGGTTTAATTTCCTTTCCAGCATTAATTTATTATTATTATTATTATTATTATTATTATTAATAATAATAAATACATACTGTTTAGCATCACTGTAATATCTTCTGTTTAGCTATCTACTTGGAAAGATCATAGAGTAATATCAAGATTAATATTGATTAAAAAAAAATGAGGGAAGCCACTGCACGCAGGTACAATTTCCAATTAAATCAAAAACACTTTCAAGAGTGCTGTTATAGAAAAATAATCAACAATGGTATGGTGGGATGTAGCCCAAACGTGAGACAGAGTTACTGTTACTATCTCAAAGTTGGTTATTTTCCGATAACAGCATTTCCTGAAGTGTTTTATTCCTCTTACACCACAGTAAATTTTCCAGCATCTACAATTTTGAATTTACCGACAAAACCTACCGTTTCTTTTGGGACGTCTGTGAGACATGTTTCTATGATCACTTATGTTCTTGCAGTCATAGCCTTCTTTTGTTTTTCTTCTCGGGAATAAGATTAGGGGAACACAGTTTGTCAGGTTACTGAAAACCTTAAAAGTTTACATTGAAAAACATTTACAAGGTTTTGACACTAGAGACTCCTTCCAATAAATATTACTCTAAATAATGGTCTCCAAGCATCACCGTATCAGCAATGTTGTACACTGATTAGGAACAACATTATGAGCAGTGACCAGTGAGGTGAATAACACTGATGATGATCTCATCATGGCAGCTGTTAGTGGGTGGGATATATTAGATAGCAGATGAACATTTGTCCTCAAAGTTGATGTTAGAAGCAGGAAAAATTGGCAAGCATAAGGATTTGAGCGAGCTTCACGAAGGCCAAATTGAGATGTCTAGACCACTGGATCAGAGCATCTCCAAAACTGCAGCTGTTGTGAGATGTTCCTGGTCTGCAGTGGTCAGTATCTATCAAATCCTTTTATCTATCGTATCTATCGTATCCTTTAAGTTTAAAAGGATCTGTTGCTAAAATCTTGGTGCCAGAAACCGCAGCACACCTTGAGGGATCTAGTGGAGTCCATACCTCGATGGATCAGGGCTGTTTTGGCAGCAAAATGTTGACCAACATAATATTAGGCAGGTGGTCATAATGTTATGCCTGCTCGGTGTATGTTCTATTCGATTAACACATTTCTTATTAGCCTTTGATTATGTGGAGCGTCGCAGTCCCTGTGAAATACCTGTTAAGTCTATTAGAATGAGTGTGTCAGTGTATTCCTGTCATTTGCCTAGGAGCCAGAACTGCTATCTGGACAGCTGTTATAAAATATTAAATCAACATGTTCTGACCAATCAGAATCAAGAATTCAAAAGTGATAAAAGTGTTTTTGAGGAAAACGTAATATACCCATTCAGCTAGGTATCTATTCATGAACTGCTTATTGGATAAATTTGAGAAATCACAACTTTTCAGCATTATTATCTGACTTCTTGGTCAGTCGTTCCTATACTCAAGATGACCCATGAACTACTATACTACAGAGCCTACACATGTTTGTGGACTCCTGACCATCATGCATGACCATATATGGTTCTTCCTGTTCCATGTTGCAATAAATTGGCGCCATAAATGAATTGCTCGTGCTTTTCCTGCGTGATCCCTCCGAGCTTCCGTAGATTTCTCAGGTGAAGTACTTGGCGCCCCCTGGCGGTGCAACTCGACCAATTCTTTCAGTCCAACAAATTGAACGTTATTATGATTTGACTATTTGTGTTTTTTGTGTTATATAATACATTTGTCATACTATAAACATATTTATTAAGTAATTATTACAATGATAAAGTTGCTGTTAACTCAAACAAATAAGCAGAAAACACTAAACACTATAATTTTACACCGAACAGTTGTAATATTGTGTTGGTCCCCCTTTTGCTGGCAAAACAGCCCTGACCCATCATGCACTGTGTATTCTGACACCTTTCTATCAGAACCAGCATTAACTTCTTCAGCAATTTGAGCAACAGTAGCTCATCTGTTGGATCGGATCACACAGGCCAGCTTTGGCTTCCCACAGGTATCAATGAGTCTTGGCCACCCATGACCCTGTGGCCGGTTCACCACTGTTCCTTCCTTGGACCACTTTTGATAGATACTGACCACAGTAGACTGCACAAGAGCTACTCATAATATTATGCCTAATTGGTGTATATGCACTAGTCATTAGCATATAAGTTAAACAAGTCATGTAACCATACTTTAAAATACCTTCAATTACTTTTAATGGCTAAACACACACATACAGTGAGAGAGAGAGAGAGAGAGAGAGAGAGAAAGAGAGAGAAAGAGAGAATGAATTGTTTCCAGAAAATAACAAGTCTACTGGGGGAAGATTTGGCTCTGAACTATTGCACTGAATCACAGAGCATCAGTGCTATTCATTAAAACACGTTTATAGTCCATTATAGAATTTACTTTAATACAAGTTTCCCCCAGCACTCTATGATTACAACTCGATGGTTTTATGATGCCAGTGTATTTAAGTTATGAATGTTAGGCATTAAAATTTGATGATACCATAATGACCAATGTATCATGTTCCTGTCCTACTATACATCTTCATGCAGCTTTCTCCCTAGCACTAAGAACAGTAATGAGAACAGGAACACAATCATTCAAAGCAACACATTAGGATTTCTAGAAGCAATCTGTTGGCAAAGAGATTACTCACAAGCATCACAAAGGCAGTTTTGGGGAGTGGAAGGACCCAGGAGCTATAAGACAGTGAAGCTAGACCTTATGGCAGAGATTTTGTGACGACACTGTTATCCCAAACTTTTACCAAAGTTGGACTCACAGAATTGTACAAAATGTGTTTGTATGCTGTAATATTAAAATTTCACCCTCACTAGAGGCTAAGAGGCACACACCTGTTCCAGCATGACACTGCCCCTGTGCACAAAGCGAACTCCATGATGACATGATGTGCCAAGGTTGGACTGGAGGAACTCGAGTGTCCGGCGCAGAGCCCTGACTCAACCCCACTAAACACCTTTGTGGTGAACAGGAATGCTGATGCCGATGCAATATGTTGCATTATTGTGCAATATGTACAGTAGCAGAATAATAGTAACAATCATAATGGCATGAGATACACAGTATACTCAGTAGATATTGCACAATGTGTCACAGTGTAATGTGTGTAGCAGCATGAATGTCATGTACATAGGCAGTGTACAGTGGAGGTGATTATAACGGTTTTATATTACTGGATAAATACGATGCACAACCACTTTAACTTTTTTGTCTCACGCTTTCATATCAGTGAAATATTGAAATATTGCCATGCAAATTCTTTTTGACAAGGGGTTCCAAATCTTATCCGCAAAGGGCCGGTGAAGGTGCAGGTTTTCATTCCAATCGAGCAGAAACCACACCCGAGTCTAATGAAAGCCAAGATCAGTTGATTAAACAGATGGAATCAGGTGTAGCTCCTGCTTGATTGGAATGCTCTAACACCGGCCCTTTGCAGATAAGATTTGACACCCCTGTTTTATGACCCATTAATATATGCTGTGTAATTGACAAGGTGTTTGTTTGATATCCAGCTTTCACAAATTTTCAGTCATTTCCTTAAATTCTTTTAAATTCGGTTATTTCTGATTGCTATCTGTTTTGTCCTGAACAGATTTTTCGGACCATCAGTGGCGGGCAGTGCATTTATATGATTAATTAATTTATATGATTATATGATTAAATATGATTGGATAAATACTCTTATCATAAATATACACTACTGGAAGCAGCACGACCAAAAGAAAAGCTATAAAATGTAGAGAATAGACTACTGGGAATAATTGAATACACATTCATGGAAAAATATATTAAATACATTAAAATGCAAGTCAGTGATTCAGATCACTGCTGTTTAGGCCAGCAGAGAAGGCCTCGCTGGCCCTGAAGGCCCACCACTGTGAACCATTAATGTAAAAATAAAACTCCTCTTTGCACCACCTGATGTGTTTTATGTCACCATTTGGATTTTTATTATATTTCCCCTCAAATGCTGCAAATACTATTCACACAGGATTTCTGTGGCTGTTCAGGGCATGTGATATGAGGCACATGCTGTTTAATTTCTGACTGAGTATCTGTTGCTAAGCATCTAGCCGTACCATTCTAACACCCCATCTTTTCATCTCGTACACATTTGTCACCTCAGTGCAGGGTTACAACTGAAAAAGCACTGCTAACTCTGCTTAAGAGCAGGGTTTAATAATCCGAGGTAAAAAAAAGCAGTTTTAACCCCCGCTTCTAAATGACAAGTGTGAAATGTTCTCCTATCATCAGGGTTAAAAGCAGGGTTTAAAGAGCGATTATAACTCAGGGGTAAGAGCAGTGTGGAAAGCCCTTAAGTTGCTATTCATTTGCAGGCAGGCAGAGGACACTACTGAGCACGTGCAGACTGAGTCTCCAGTGTAACTTGTTGCTGAATTACTGGAGCAATTGATAAGTCTTACAACTGACCACCATATTTGCCCTAGAGGTTTCATTTCTACTTTATTGTGTCTAATTTGTCTCTTCTTTTTATGACAGCTGTTTTTACCCTGTTTTTAGGGATTAGTGGTTAAGGTGCTAGACTACTGATTGTGAGGTTGTGAGTTCAAATCCCATGTCCACCAAGCTGCCACTGCTGGGCCCCTAAACAAGGCCCTTAATCCTCAATTGCTCAGTTGTATAAAATGTAAGTGGGTCTTGATAAGGGTGTCTGCCAGATGTAAATGTATTCTTTTTACCTTAGTGTTAATTGGCTATTTTTATATCAAGGACACTCATAAAAAAACAATTCACATGTTATCCTGTGTATGGTTGTGTATGTGACAAATGTAACTTGTTGCTAAATTACTGGAGCAATTGATAGCATCACAACTGACCCTGTTCTCCATTAAAAGTACACTGTCCAATGTTATTTAATTTTTCTCAACCGTATTAAACAGACCATGCATTTTCCAGCTAAGTAATTTATTTACATTTATTCAAGACATTCTATCGTGCCTTTTTTCAGGCACAAACATGGGATACGCCCATCATCTCTTCAATGTGTATCTCTTGGTCTTTACATGTCTGACTCAGTACAAGTACATTACACCATCCTGTGCCTGTGGCCATAACACAGTTACTCACTACACATGTGTAAATATATTTAATTGCACATTACTTTGTGTGTGTTGTGCACACACTCCTGTGTACACCGTTTCCTAACATCATCTATTGTTTACTGTAAGTGCACTGTTTTGTATTAAATATCAGTCATTATACTAACACAAACTCCATTTCAAATACAACAGCCGTTCTGGTCTTTCGCAATTACAGTAATTATTTCAACTTGTTCATACTTGACTGTGTTAAGCAGACAGCAGACAAACACCTCTGCTGGTACACAATGTACCTAGTGACAGAGTATTTGGTGTGTGCCTGGTATTCTTTTATACTTTATAGGAACATAAAAATAATAATAGGCTGCCTGATCTGTACAGGGTTGATTATTAAAAACAATAAAAATAAAAAGACAATTCCTTTTATGGATGAATTTCTATTTGTTTTTGTAGATACTTTGTAATTAGCAACTCAATAAATTTCCTCAATTAGACCTTCATAGTGCAATGTTAACAAAAAATGTTAATTATGAAATATGAAACATTTTCAAGGAACAAATTAACAGTATTTTTTGGGGAAACATATCCATAAATCCACAAGTGGCCACTCTTTTTATGCAAATCATTTTTCCAGAAAGTTTTCCTCTAATGTTACGTATATTCAACTTCAGCTATATCATTAAATCCATTTGCTTTACATTGTGTATTGCCACCAAAACAGCTCCACAAGACCTCTGAAGGTGTGTGTCGTATCTGGCAACATTAGCAGATCCTTTAAATCCTGTTAGTTGTGAAATTTAACCTCCATGGATCATGGCACATCCTACAGATGTTCAGTTGGATTCAGATCTGGGGAATTTGACGGCCTAATCAACACCTTTGTCATGTGCTTTGAACCATTCCTGAATAATTTTGCAGTATAGCAAGAAGCATTATCCTGCTGAAAGAGGACACTAGCATTACCATGAAGGGGTTTACTTTGTCTGCAGATCAGACAGGCTAGCCTTCAATCCTTATGAGCCATGGGCATTCATGTCCTTTTTGGACCAGTTGAAAGTTGTCCTTCCCAGTCGGAAGTTGTCCTTCCTTGTATCACTTTTGGTAGGTAGTAACCACTGCTTACCTGGGAAACCTCACGAAACCTGCAGTTTTGGAGAAGCTCTCATCCAGTCGTCTAGCCATCACAGTTTGGCCCATTTCAAAGTCACTCAGATCCTTACGCTTGGCCATTTTTCCAGCTTCCAACACATCACCTCTGAGAACCCTGTGTAATATATCCCACCCCTTGACAGGTGACACTGTAATGAGACAATTAACATTATTCACGTCACCTGTCAATGACTTTAAAGCTGACTGGTGCACTTTGCACTACATGCACATTTGATTTTTAACAATATATATATATATATATATATATATAACATTCTATGTTCATATTCAGACATATCACTGTATTCAGACACTACCTCTCTATTTTTGATATATTTATTTTTCTATTGTGAATTTCCACCATATTTGCCATATATGTTCTATTTCTACTTTATTGTATGTAATTTGTCTCTTATTTTTATGATTATTTTTATGGGATGGTGGTAGCTCAAGTGGTTAAGGCTCTGGGGCATTGACCAGAAGATTGGGGCTCAAGCCCCAGCACTGCCAAGCTGCCACTGCTGGGCCCTTGATCAAGGCCCCCAACCTCCCCCTGCTTCAGGGGTGCTGCGTCATGGCTGACCCTGTGCTCTGACCCCAA
Organism: Hemibagrus wyckioides; assembly: GCF_019097595.1. Lineage (NCBI taxonomy): Eukaryota > Metazoa > Chordata > Actinopteri > Siluriformes > Bagridae > Hemibagrus > Hemibagrus wyckioides. Next base: position 5,949,860 of record NC_080719.1, read on the forward strand.
GGATGGGATATGCGTAGAAAAGAGTTCACTGTGCAGTAACGTATATGTGACAAATCGAGGCTGTTTTTACCCTATTTTTAGGGATGTGGTAGCTTAGTGATTAAAGTGCTGGATTACTGATCGGAAGGTTCAAGTCCCAGGTCTACCAAGTTGCCACTCCTGGGCCCCTGAGCAAAGCCCTTAACCCTCAATTGCTCAGTTGTATTAAATGAGATCAAATGCAAGTCACTCTGGATAAGGGTGTCTGCCAAATGTAAATGTATTCTTTTTAACCTTAGTGTTAATTGGCTATTTTTATATCAACGACGGTCATAAAAAAAACATTTCACATGTTATACTGTGTGATTTGGTATGTGACGAATAAAATTTTAATGATCCAGAATCCACCCATATCGATTTGCATATATATGAATGAGATTCTTTTATAAAAATTTGGGTCTAACAGTTTCTTACATTACCCACAATGCCGTTGGACTATCCAGCTAATAGTGGCACTACTGAGAACTCCTCTCTAAGCAAAGAGACTGAAGCAGCAGTGCTTTAGTCTTTTAACAGCAATATCCGAAGATAGAATAGAATAGATAGATAGAATTTGGTGTATAAACTCCCTTAATGATGCCTGGCCTATTGACTGACTGAATCACTGACATACACACACATAAGATATTCAGTTAACTTCCTCAACTAATCATTTGTTCAGACGTTTTACTGAAATATTTAAAGTAAACAGCCTCACTTATAGTTAAAGATCAGAAGATGGCTCTCTAGAGAGATCATTATACATTGTCTATCCCTTACCAAGAAACATTAAAGAATCAAGTAGAATGTAATTGATTAAGTGCATAAAAATCCTTGATTTCACTTGGAATTTCAACTATACGGCCAGATCTGTTTTGCGAAACGTTAATCAGGATGGTGAAGGTTAATTTGAAGGTTAAAGTTTCATTTGATGACAGCTGTTTTATCCTTGTCAGATCTGAGGTGGCTTTAGAGTATATCCCAGGAACACTGAGCTTGAAGCAGGAATACTCAGGAATTCTCATTTGGGAGCAAGTTACAATATCCAGTCCACCTACCCGCATGTTTTTGGGAGGTAGAAGGAAACCTGAGAACACTTTCTAAACCCATACATAGGGAAAAACATATAGGGAAAGTCCACTAACCTGAGCTTAGGATTGAATCAGATATCCTGAAAGTGGAAAGATGCTAACATTGTATATGAAACAAAACTTATTTTCATTCCATGTAATTCCAGTGGTATTTTCCCCACAAACTGTTCTAGAAATTCCCAACTTTTCCAGGACACATAGACAAGATAATTATTGCCTCAGGCTTCAGACACGGGCTCAAAATATCATTCCCTTTATTTACATCCACATAACAAATTGAATTCTTTTTGCAACAATGCTGTTATCTTCTAATCATTATTCAATTCAATGTTCATGTCACAGGCTGAGGCTTTAACACGGAGAGATCATTGTTTGATTATATTCTAATTCTATGTTCCGTTTGAATCTCAGCTCAGCCTAATTTATAATATTCCAGTGAAAAAAGTACCCTTTTTTGTAAACAGCATGGATTCACAGTTTACCCACCAGCGCAACAGACAGATATGCCCTTCTTCCTGAGCAAAGCTTTAAGGCTGAGTGAAGCTTTCCACAACTGAATAATATGACTTTAAGAACAAAGTGATTTTTGGCATCGATTTTGGCACAAAGAACTGCAAGGCGAATGCGATGAAATATCATTAGCAAATGTACATGTTCAGCAGCGATGAATGAGGATAAAAGCCTAAAAAAAAAAAAAAAAGAAAGAAGGAATGTCTTTTCAAGACAAGTTAGCACTCTGGAGTTTTCTCTCGACCAGATCAGCGGTATAGTTAAGGTCACAGGCACGGAGCGCCCTGATCAGCTCATCCACTCTGGCGTCCACTTTGCGTGACTTCTTCCACTCTTTGAAGAGTTCTCTCACTTGTTCCTCCAGGTTGCGAGGGTGTTTCTCTTGTATGCCTTCCAGCTTAAACTCTGAGATTCCCAGTTTCCGTCCATACTGAAGCCACTTCCTTCCCAGATGCTCAACAATCACTTCGATTGCACAGTTGATCTTTTCTAGAAGACAGAGACGTAATCCAAAAAAGTGTGAGAAGCAGAATTAAATCTTGATGTGAGGGAAAAAAAAATATGTCCATGAATTTTATTTGATCAATCTGCAGTTTCCAGCCTACTCTAGGCACCCTACTCTATAACAAGAATCATAATTAAAGTATTAAATCAAACTTTTTAAGATCTCAGTCCCTTTAATAATATTTGATAATTTTTCAAGTTAGATTTTTTTTAAATAACATACAGCAGACATTATCAAGTAGAACAGCAAGATCCAGTGTTAAAGCTCATTTATACTCGAGCAAGTTTAAAGTGTTGAATCTGATTGGTCGGAAAGTGTGGATTAATTACCTTACCTAATTAAATTTTAAGGTTAACTTTACAGATTTGTGTTAGGTTGTTAAATCCTGATCCAGACGAAGAAAAATAAAAAAATCCAGCCAGAGCGATTTGCATATATATGAATGAGATTCTTTCATTAACATTTTGGTCTAATGGTTTTTTTTACATTACCCACAATGCCCTTGGACTATCCAGCTGATAGTGGCACCACTAAGAACTCCTCTCTAACCAAAGACAGACTGATGCAGCTGCGCTTTAGTCTTTTAACAGCAGTACCCAAAAAGAGAGTGATGCAGCAGCACTTTACACCAACCAGGCATAACATTATGACCACCTGCCGAATATTGTGTTGGTCCCCCTTTTGCTGCCAAAACGCAACAAACTGCGATACACTGTGTATTCCGATACCCTTCTATCAGAACCAGCATTAACTTCTTCAACAATCTGAACAACAGTAGCTCGTCTGTTGGATCGGATCACACGGGCCAGCCTTGGACCACTTTTGATAGATACTGACCATTGCAGACCGGGAACTCCCCACAAGAGCTGCAGTTTTGGAGATGCTCTGATCCAGTCGTCTAGCCATCACAATTTGGCCCTTGTCAAACTCGCTCAAATCCTTACGCTTGTCCATTTTTCCTGCTTCTAACACATCAACTTTGAGGACAGGATGTTCACTTGCTGCCTAATATACAGGTGCCATGATGAGGAGATAATCAGTCATCAGACCTGTCAGTGCTCATAATGTTATGCCTGATTGGTGTAGTTCTCTGGCACAGCTCAGGGCAACTGTTTTGTTATGTCGGCTGTGAATTCTGGAAATTAGAGTCTAACATTTACTGAATCCACTATTTCATTTACTTTAATAGGTCTACATGACAGAAGACTTTCCAGTTTCCCAGTATAATAACAAGCTGCATGTTTCTGTAGCTTATTCACCTTAATAGGGGGAAATAAACTTGAAGAGCAAGAAAATGATTTGTTTATAGCTGCTGTAAAAATAAGTGATAGAAGAAATCTTGTTTTCACAGCCATTCTGCAATAATAAACTTAACTTTAAACAGTTAAAATTATGACATCATTCTTTAATAAATTACAAGAGAGAAAGGAAAGAGAGAGAGAGAGAGAGAGAGAGAGAGAGAGAGGGAGAGAGAGAGAGGAGAGAGAGGGAGAAAGGGAGAGAGAGAGAGAGAGAAAGGGAGAGAGAGAGGAAAGAGAGAGAGAGAGAGAGAGAGAGAGAGAGAGAGAGAGAGGAGAGAGAGGGAGAAAGGGGGAGAAAGGGGGAGAGAGAGAGAGAGAGAGAGAGAGAGAGAGGGAGAAAGGGAGAGAGAGAGAGAGAGAGAGAGGGAGAAAGGGAGAGAGAGAGAGAGAGAGAGAGAGAGAGAGAGAGGGAGAAAGGGAGAGAGAGGAGAGAGAGGAGAGAGAGGGAGAAAGGGGGAGAGAGAGGAGAGAGAGGAGAGAGAGGGAGAAAGGGAGAGAGAGAGAGAAAGGGAGAGAGAGAGGAGAGAGAGAGAGAGGAAAGAGAGAGAGAGAGAGAGAGAGAGAGAAAGGGGGAGAGAGAGGAAAGAGAGAGAGAGAAAGGGAGAGAGAGAGAGGGAGAAAGGGAGAGAGAGAGGAGAGAGCGGGAGAAAGGGAGAGAGAGAGAGAGGAAAGAGAGAGAGAGGGAGAAAGGGAGAGAGAGAGGAAAGAGAGAGAGAGGAGAGAGAGAGAAAGGGAGAGAGAGAGAGGGTGAGAGAGAGAGAGAGAAAGGGAGAGAGAGAGGAGAGAGAGAGAGAGAAAGGGAGAGAGAGAGGAGAGAGAGAGAGGAGAGAGATAGAAAGCAAGAGAGAGAAAAGAAAGAGAGAGAGTGACAGAGATAGAAAGAGAAAGAGAGAGAGAGAGAGAGAGAGGTGTAAGTAAGTATGAAAATAAAAAGCGCGCGGTATGGAAATTCCATTACTAGCTACGCTAACACTGTAGCTAGTAACATTGAATGCATCAGAAAACTATTTCGGTCTAAATAGATTTCATGTGTTTCAGGGTGGAGTTTACGTTTAAGACAGACACACACACACACACACACACACACACACACACCACAGACTGAATTAAGGGATTCCACTCAAATGACCCTCGAACCTGTGACCGGACACCTGTAAGGTGTTCCCTGTAAAAGACACCATGTTGTTCTAAAGTGGAGAGATTTACAAACCTAGTTCCGTTTCATCCGGCAATTCGCTGGAGCTCGCTTGACCTTCGTATCTCTCGATTTTTTCCAGTAAAACATGTTGACCAATGTCAGAGAGAAGCTTCCGTAAAAAATCCGTGTTATGAGGCCCGATCTCTGCTCTCTCTATCAGACAGTCAAACAGCTGAATGCCGCTGGTGAATTCCGCGCTTTTCTTCTTCCCAATAATGCCTACGCATAGAAATTTCAGCTTGTCTAACTGCTCAGGACTGATTTTATCGGATATCTCCAACAGCATAACTTTAAATCGATCCATCTTCTCGTGTCTGAAGTTAAGACGATGAGACAGCTCTTCTCTTCCTTACCTACAGACACACACCGGACATTTCCGCTTTCGTTTTGAACGCCGGGGACCGAATGTTCAAACCATTAGGCCAAAGAGCAAACTCTTTACTTGTTAAAGAGCTCAGAATTCACAACTTAGATCATTTATCTTGCTTGATAGTGTCCAAAGCTCGTAAACTGGCCAAAAGGTGTTCAACCTGCCAAAATGAAGTTGGAGTCCAACTTTCCGGTTTATTGCTCCACCTTACTTTCTTAAAGCGACAGTCTGTGTTTTGGAAAACTGCACACAAAACTAGTTCTCAAACATTTAGCAGTGTGAAGTAAACCCCCATCATCTCCCCCATGCACCAACTCTTCTCAGTGGAAATTAGTTAATTAATGCTCCAAAACTTATTGACGCGTGACGTCATGCGTAATTTGCATATTCAATTCAACTGATTTGTATAGCGCTTTTTAACAACGGACTTTGTCTCAAAGCAGCTTTACAGAAGTATAGACACATACACTATATTGCTAAACGTTTTGGGACACCCCTACAAATCATTAAATTCAGGGGTTGGGCTCGGCCCCTTAGTTCCACTGAATGGAACTCTAAATGCTGCAGCATACCAAGACATTTTGGACAATTTCATGCTGCCAACTTTGTGGGAAAAGTTTAGGGATGGCCCCTTCCAAAATTCATAAAGATATGGATGAGCGAGTTTGGTGTGGAGGAACCTGACTGGCCTGCACAGAGACCTGACCTCAACCCGATAGAACACCTGGAATTACTGTAGAGCAGAGACTGTGAGCCAGGCCAAGAACCGCCCTTTATAGCTATAACAGCTTCAACTCTTCTGGGAAGGCTTTCCACAAGGTTTAGGAATGTGTTTATGGGAATTTTTTGACCATTCCTCTAGACGCGCATTTGTGAGGTCAGGCACTGATGTTGGACGAGAAGGCCTGGCTCGCAGTCTCCGCTCTAATTCATCCTAAAGGTGTTCTATCGGGTTGAGGTCAGGACTCTGTGCAGGCCAGTCAGGTTCCTCCACACCAAACTCACTCATCCATGTCTTTATGGACCTTGCTTTGTGCACTGGTGAGCAGTCATGTTGGAAGAGAAAGTGGCCAGCTCCAAACTGTTCCCACAAAGTTGGGAGCATGAAAATGTCCAAAATGTCTTGGTATGCTGAAGCATTAAGAGTTCCTTTCACTGGAACTAAGGGGCCGAGCCCAAGCCCTGAAAAGCAACACCTGAATTCAATGAAATATGAGGGGTGTCCCAAAACTTTTGGCAATATAGTGTAGAAAAAAAACATAAATCATAAAGTTTAAAGGTAAGTTTTTTAAGTATTTTATCCCTGTTTTATCCCTATTTTATCCCCAACGAGCAAGCCTGAGGCAACAGTGGCGAGGAAGAAACCTTGAGAGGAACCAGGCTCAGAAGGGAACCTCATCCTCATTTGGGTGACACTGGACAGTAAATAATATAAATGTCCTTTCTTGAGGAACTAGTAGGTCAGAGGATGGTTCATGGATTGATATGATCTTTTGCATATCAAAACGTGTTACATTTCTGAAGACTCTTGTTAGTGAATAGAAACTTTAAAAATAATAAGGAATATATAAGTTAGAACACATGACAGACTAAGCTAATAGTACAGTTTGGGCGGAGATGTGCTGCGAAACAAAGTGTTATTTTGTTATTCTGCTTCCACTATATCCAACAATTAGCTAATGACAATGCTTCATTTACTGATGAATGATACTTCCTGCATGTGGTTTATTGTTTAACTTAATTGTTGTTAGATTAATTGATTTAATATTGTTGAAGTTCCTGTTCTCAGTTATGGTATAGCTGAGATAAACATTCCTTCACCAGCCTCATATCTCTGTCTCACTCTCCTCTCTATCACACACACACACACACACACACACTCCCCCACATCTTTTTTCCTCCACAAATTCCACAACCCTCACAGACTTTCCTGTGCTGATAAAGTTCACAAAACTCCATGACTGTTAAAAAGCACTCACAGAACTTCCAGAGACTCCTTCCATATTCCTCTTTCTCTCTCTGTAGATGTATATATCTGTATCTCTCCCTCTTTCACATTCTCTTTCTGTATCTGTCGCTGCATCGCTTGCACTATTTCTGTCTTCCTGTATATCTCTCTCTCTCTCCCTCCCTCCCTCCCTCTTTTCTTAACTTAATTCAACTTCCACAACCCTCTCAGACTTTCCTATGCTGATAAACGTCACAAAACACCATGACCGTTACAAAGCACTCACAGAACTTAACCGACTTCTTCCATAAATGTGTAAAAAGATCCTAACAAAAACATTGCCACTTCAACATTTTACTTTATTATTTATTTTATAAACACATTTATTATTAGTCTTCAGTTATGTGGAGCGGCTGTTATACAATACCCTGCTTATGAGCTGTTACTACAGAAACAATAAAATAGGTGAATGAGGGCATTAATATTAATCTGTTGTTCATGCAGCCGGAACTACTTTCCAAGCCATGCTGTTAGACAAAAAATAATGCAAATCTTTACAAGATTTTACAAGAATTCAACTGCGGTGTGGTTAAATAAATAAAGAATAACTCACAACATACTCTGCTGTTATAGGAATGATCCGCAGTGGGGTGGTGTGAAAACAGCTAACATGACATGGATTATTTTTTCCATAACAGCACGGCCCAAAGTGTGTTATTTTGCTTATACCACAGCAATTTGCCCATGATTAAAGTTTTTACTTTAGTAATGAACATTTTACAGCTTTATTTAACTGTTAATATTTAATAGCTGAGCCCTTGGTTGCTGTTGTAGAAGGGACATTATTTACTGTCCAGTGTCACCCAAATGAGGGTGGGTTTCCTTCTGAGCCTGGTTCCTCTTAAGGTTTCTTCCTCATTTCATCTCAGGGAGTTCTTCCTTGCCACCATCGCCACAGGCTTGCTCATTAGGGGAAAAAATCAGGGATAAAATATTAACTTTAATTTAAACTCTATATAAAATCAGAATGTGCTTTATTGCCAGGGATGCTCACACATACAAAAGGAATTTGTTTTGGTGCTGGAGAGTACACAGACATAAATTATAATATAGAAAAATATAGAAGTACAGATATAAGTAGGATGGAAATATAAATAGGGTACTTATGGGTTCTTATGTACAGTATTGCATTTGTGCCTATATACATACATGTATATAGGTATTCTTATTGCACTGGGGGAGATAGCAGACAGATTAATTGTTCAGGAAATGAACGGCTATATTGTTTCAATATTTCTGTAAAGCTGCTTTGAGACAATGTCCATTGTTAAAAGCGCTATACAATTAAAATTGAATTGAATCTGTGAAAAACAACTAGATAATTCCCTTTATTAATCTTTTTTTTTCATTAATGAGATGCAGCTTGTCATGTTATTTAGAAATCGGATAACGCAACCTCCTCGTTCCTGAAGACTACTAGGGAAACTTTTACACTGAAGTTTCCTTCCATAAATATTATATAAACCCAAAATCTCCTAAAAAGAAAATCACATCACATCAATAATGTTAGGTTTTTCTGTGTGATGTATAAAAACAACATATTTTTTAAAATCCATTTATTAGCTATTGGTTATGTGGATCACCCTCTATGTAAGGTATTAGAACCTAATAGAAACATTTCAGTCACATTTTAGCAGGTGCTGTTGTAAGAAACATACACACACCTTTACCTGTGGTATATCAGATTATGATTTATTATTTCACACAGAAAGAAGTCATAATTCTGTATTGTTGCCATTATAATTATACTGCACAATTTTTTTTATTTGTAAAGTAATTATAAATAAATAGATATATTATTATTTAAATACATTTGTAAATACAACTTGCACATACTTTTCTTTGCACATATAAACTGACAGCCTTATTTATTGATGTACATATTTACATATTAATCTGCACTTGTTCATTTGCATAATTTCCACTATTTGCACTTCTGGTAGATGATAAACAGCATTTCGTTGCTATGTACCTTAACTAACTAACTAACTATCTATCTATCTATCTATCTATCTATCTATCTATCTATCTATCTATCTATCTATCTATCTATCTATCTATCTATCTATCTATCTATCTATCTGTCTGTCTGTCTGTCTGTCTGTCTGTCTGTCTATCTATCTATCTATCTATCTAATTCTGTAAGAGAGAGGTTCACCTCATTACCCTTTCATTCTTTGAACAAAATTCCAAGACACAAAATACAATTCCGTGTGCTTATAGCAAGTTTATTGGATCGGGACAGATTTCCAATGTTGCCTTTATCATTTTTGAAGAATGAAGCCAAGTCCTACATATTAAATAAGTTTTATAAAGACATCAATAAATCCTTTCTCACAGAGGTGTATGCATTGTTGATATACAGTACACCGTGGTTGAGAAGTAACAGTCCTTAAAAATGGATATCAAAGAGTTCAGAAGTTTGGAGGTTTCAATTATTGTTCTTTCAATTTTGAGAAGAGACAGCTATCGACAGATAAAACGTGTGAAATCTGAGTACAAGAGTATAAGTACAAGTTTTACGAGACATAGAGATGCACATGCAATATTAACAGTCAAGACAAGAGAGGAGACTTTAAACAGGTGTGTGTGCGTGTATGTGTGTGTGTGTGTGTGTGTGTGTGTGTGTGTGTGTGTGTGTCATAGTACCGAGGCGTTGATCCTCAGAATCAAACCACTTATGATCCGACAAACTAAGTAAAAAGTACAACCATTTTCAGAAAGCAACATATATGTTAAGGCCTCTTGAGCTGCAGATATTGTGTCCACTATCTTCTACCACAAACAAAAAAACAAAACAAAACATCATAGTTATCCATACTTGATAAGACAGCAGACATATTTTCAGAATTACAAAAACATTTATGCACCTAATGAACGCACCTAATTATTTGTTTTAATGCCATCTAGTCTAGTATAACCCTTGAAAGAGATTATGCGTGTTTCTACTGAAATGTATTTAAAAAGACCAAGCAGAAAATCTAAATCGGTTTCCTCTTATTTTACTAACTACAGCGTGATCAGCAGCACATTTACGCACCGCAGCCGTTTTATATTACACGTCAAGTTCGCCATCAAGCGTGACGCTAGTCAGAATCAGTCAGTTATATTTTACAGTAAAGGTTAAGGGGCCAGAATTGTCTATCGTTCTCAGCATTATGCAATAACACTATCATTTTTATTCGCAAGCAAACTAAAACCAAAAATTAAAAAAAAAGTTACCGTTCATTTCTTCCAGCACTGTAGCTTCACCAAGCATGACCTTGCGCATAGTGGTGTTACGATACATTTATTATGAAAACGTTAAACAATTGTGAACAAACTTGGAGCAGGATAAATGAGGACATGTTCATGTTGTTTTGACTGAGTAGTTAAATAAAATCAATATAAAAGCACTGAAATAAAAGTGAGCTTTTCGTTAAAATGAGACACACAACAATAATGACTACTTAGAAAACGTTATTATGACACACAAACAGTAAAAACCTTCAGAATTTCCAGAAGAAAAAAAAAAAAGGGTCTGTGTTTCGTTTACGTGTTCATGAAGTAACCTAGACGGAAAGAAAAGCTAAGCTGCAAGGTATATGGCAGTCATGGGGCATCTCTTGTGATCATAATCAGGCAGTCTCTCTTGTGTCTGACTCCAGTCAGCGAGCTGCACTTCTTCTAATGTACCATTTCACCTTAAACCCTTGTAACCTTCACACTTTCACACAAACTGGTTTGTCTTGATTCATACAAACCTCTGTCGTACTACAGGGAAAGACGTATTCGTCCCCACTCGGGCACGTGGACTAGTGGTTGTTGATTTGGACATTCAGAGGTGTTCGAGTGTGTGCCTGGGGACTGGGGTTGCTCTTTCGCTTTCCCCTATGCCTCTTTCCATGTTCCTCTTTCATGAAGAGCTCCACGATCAAGTTCTTCTCCTTGTGAATTTGCAAGCTGATGTCTTTGGGGATGTCTGGGATTAGCCAGTCGACAAAGTCACTCATTAGCATCACCACATTCTAAAAAATAAAGAAATAAATACATCATTGAGATCAGAAATGCTCATGATTTTTTTTTTTTGAAACAAGAAACCATTTTTCAGTCACCTGAAAGACGATGACAAACGCAAGCCGTGCTGCCAGAATATTCCAGAATTCTCTTGAAAGCTCATATGGCGTACCTGCCCATGGGGAATCTCTGTAATCCTTATACCTAAGGACAGTATTGACATTATTAACAACAGAATAAACTTGTTTCAGTAATTAGTTCTATCGTAATCTACTACAGAAATCCGTCCTTATGCTCTCAGACTGTACAGATGGCCTCACAGATGCTGCGTAACACATGAGCCCTGCGACCGCACCGGGATCCAAGATCTGGCTTGGCAAAGCACAACTGCTCATTCGCCTCAGGAATATAGTCGATTGATGCACGCCAGAATAGTTTCCGAAAGCTTCAGTGATATCTGGTGACCCCTCTTGCTTTGGTAGTCACGCTTAACATCATATTTACTAAAGGATCCTTTCTGAATTCCAGCTTATGCATGTATCAGATCTTTTGCCATGCATGGATACGTATTACTGATTAGAATATTAAAAATGTCTTTATTAATTCAGACAGTAGGCAAGCAAACTACTGCTGGCTCTGAAATGTTTTTCTACTAGGTGAAACATCATGAAATGAATGAATACAGTAATATTATCTATCCATCTACTCTATCTACTCTATCTACTCTATCTATCTATCTATCTATCTATCTATCTATCTATCTATCTATCTATCTATCTATCTATCTATCTATCTATCTATCTATCTATCTATCTATCTATCTATCTATCTATCTATCTATCTATCTATCTAACCACCCACCCATCCATACATCCATCCACACATCCATCCACCTACCTACCCATCCATCCACCTACCTACCTACCTACCTACCTACCCATCCATCTACCTACCCACCCACCTACCTATCTGAACACAGTTTTTATATAATCCATTTATTATTAAGCTTCAGTTATGTCCAGCGCCTGTACTAGTGATGGATTAGAACAAACACACAGAGCTGCTGTTATAGGCAAATAATCATCACCACCTTCTCAGGATCGAGAGATCGACAGCTCTGTGGTATAAATAACAAAATCATGTTATAATGTGCAATACTGAAATACAGTAAGAACATTCGTCCTTGTTGTTGTCCTAAATGATTTCTGTCAGCACCTGCAAACTTCCACTTTGTAGCCCAGGAACATCGGCTCCACCGGGTCTGTTCCCGGCTGAAAGTCGGTGACGTTGAAATAGGAGAGGGAGTGGTTGACGAAGCCGTGAAGCGTCCCGTCAGGACTGTACACGTATTGATAAACCAGTCGGGGGATGAAATCTGAAGTGAAGGAGATCACGAACGCCTGAGGAGAAACAAAACAACAGTGAGAGAGGATAGAATCATCATTAAACTGTAAGCGGTAAGAAAACAATTCACTTTGGTGTTATTTTCGGTTGCATTTCTGGTTAGAAACCACAAAAGGCAACTGGCCAAACTGAGTAAGAACATGATTTGACACTTTAATAACACAAAATTGTTTTCTTAACAGATGACTGTTGACAGATTAATAACAGAAAATCTCCAACTTACATTCACAATAACTGCTACTTTGCTCAGTCCTCTCAAAAGGTTGTACCAGATGCCTAAAAATGAGAGTGATTGTTAAAATAAATAAATAAATAAATAAATAAATAAATAAATAAGGATTTATTTTTGGCGAGATCATTTTTTCATTGTTTAATTTGAATGTTACATACATATATATTTAATTGTGCAAGCTTCACAATATTCATATGTGCTATACTGTTAAGTGCAATAACTAGCTGCTATTACTTTATATCTGATCAAGTAGTAAAGTAGTATTTATTTTTTATTCTCCATTTTTTTTTGCAAATTTTATTAAGATAAATCACATATAATAACATCAAACATCAGACAAAATGCAAGAGAAAGACATCGAATAAACTAGAATTATTATTATTATAATTATTGATAATAATAATAATAATAATAATAATAATAATAATAATAATAATAATAATAGGAAAAACTAAAGAAGAAAAAAGAAAAGAAAAAGGCAGATACAGTATAAAATCCGGTGGCACTGTTTTTATATAATTCATAAAGGGTTCCCAAATTTAATAAAAATAGTTCACCTTTGCCCCTGAGTAGGTATATGATCATCTCTAAAGGTTTATTATCTTTTTTATTACACCATAAGGAGAGACACTTATTTTCGTTGTACTCTGTGCAATGACAGCAAAGAATCTGTGTCTGTCTATCTATCTATCTATCTATCTATCTATCTATCTATCTATCTATCTATCTATCTATCTATCTATCTATCTATCTATCCATCCATCCATCCATCTATCCATCTATCCATCCATCCATCCACTAACAGTATCGCCACAAGGTGGTGTTCAAATATAGCCACAGCTTTTCATGTACGAAGAGCACCTCATTTAGCTTAGCAGAGGGGGAAAAAACAAAACACAGAAAGATTTTGCGACATCAAGACTAGTATTTAATCACTTTATGACTTTGTATGAATCTATAATGACCTGAAAGATGAATTTGGTTTGCATTATATGCGATTAATGATAAATGACTGGACAGACAAGCCGATGATCCAGAATCAGGACGCAGCACCCGCTTGTGGCATTTCCCCCATCACCTTGTGTTGATACTTTTAACTGTTTAACATTCCATATTTACAGTAATTAAATCCTACCTTTGCTGCACTCTGCTGAAAAAGAAAGAACATACGGAGAAAAGACATTCAGATACTAACCAATGTCTTTGGCCTTAGCCGCAATGGGCCTTCTGTACGCCGAGACGAATTTCTTGGCGTCGAGTCGGATCTCGATCACATTGTTCAGGAGCGCAAACAGAGGAGCCAGAGGGAAGGAGGCCACAAACAGGGTCACCATTCCAAATTGGATCACTAGATAATGAGGACAAAAACATATAAACATCATGTGCGATGAATTTCTAGCTCACAAAAATAGCTTGGGGATCCAATCCATAAGAAGTATCAAGTGCAGTTTGGGATGATCAGTCAGACGATTGGGGTGAGAGATCAAAATGTGACAAGGCCAGGTCAACAGATTCCCACAAGTTAAAGTCTGCTGGAAGCAACATTCTTTTAGCTGGTGGAACGCTTTCTACTTCTCAAGCTTGTAATCTCACGCCGCTCCGCAGGACCCACAATGCCACGCTCTTAGCAGAAGGCCAGCCCACGCTGCAGCAGAGAGAGAAAACCGCTCGGATTCTGCGAGCTCGATTTTACAGCGCTAGTAGTAAGCAGACGGCATGTTCTGTCTGGGTTAGATAACATCATCCAAATCCACTCAAATTGTAAAGGACAACCGAGGACAGCCCGAAGGGATCGTGTGCCATACAGACGCTGACTCAACGGCCTCGAATCATTACATCAGCCTGTGTTTACTAATAATAATCAATGTAAAAATCTACATCCTGTCACTCACACCAAAATATATACTGATCAGGAAAACAGATCTGACAAGGAATGAGGTTCGGGGAAAACCTTTGTTCATATTGCAGTTGTTTCTTGCGTCTGCATGAGTGTGTGTGTGCGTGTGTGTGTGTGTGTGTGTGGGTGTGCAATGACTCACTCATCTCCATATACTCTGGATTAAGGCCAACATAGGGGTCGAGGAAGTGGTCTTTCTCATGGCGGGCCAGGGTTCTCTGAAACTCCTCTTCTTTTTTAGAGTCTCTCTTTGACTTAAGGCGCCGAAACAATTTCTTCAGTTTACTGCGATATGGAAATATACAGATCGTTTGATCCTCTTAAAGGGGATACACATTTCCTATTTATTATCTAAGGAATAAAAAAATAACACAGAGTGCCATTATAGAGTAAAGATAAACAAAACGAAGTGCTTCATTTGTCTCATAACGCTGCGAATGACAACACTTCAAAACTAGTTCACAAATTAGTTCCTGTTATCGCTTACGTTATAGCATCTCACCAGCCTTTCTTTTTTCTCTCTTGAAGTTAATCAGACAAAAATAAATAAATAAACATGCAGCTTATCATGTTACTCAGAAGACTTTCCTGAGGCTTGACAAATAAAAATTAAATAAAAGTCTTCTTACTGTAACTGTAAACTACACCATATCGATGATTAGATATTCTTCGTTTAATAACAACGCTATTTTTATGCTTTGATTATGAGTAGAGTCTACCAATGAAGTCTTGATCATGAGTCTTTACTGTAAATATAATAACATAACAGAATGAATGGATTAGATTCATATAAACCTGTGATATAAAGCTGCTCTTATTTTACAATTCATTCACTCATTCTTGACTACTTACACTGATCAAGTCAAAGTCAAAGGAGCTTTATTGTCACTTCAACCATATATAGCAGATGCAGTACACAGTGAAGTGAAACAACGTTCATCCTAGACTAGGGGTGCTACACATAACACAGACAAAGTACAGTGACGCAGACAAACATAGCTATGACAGAGATAAAAAAAATTAAACTACAATTTAAAAATTAAAATTAAACTAAAAAATTAAACTATACTTAAGGTGCAGTCTTTAAGAACTAGACATACAACAGAAGTGCACAGGAAGACAAGACAGTGCAGACAAACAACATATAGGCCGACTTTGTGCAATGAACAAGACAATGTGCAAAGAACAGTGTATACAGTGACTGCAGATATTAAAGCGACACATGTAAACAGGATTAATATAAATATATATAAATGTAAAGTGGCATGTGTGTGCCAAACCCTCTGTTATCAGGCATAACATTATGACCAATATTGTGTTGGTCCCCCTTTGGTTGAAAAACCCGTTGAGGTATGGACTCCTCTAGATCCCTGATGGATGTGCTGTGGTATCTGGCACCAAGATGCTAGCAAAAGCATAAATATGTTTATATACTCCATGGGCCCCACCTCACAACTTACAGGTCTTAAAGGATACTTTTGATAGATACTGACCACTGCAGACCGGGAACACCCCACAAGAGCTGCAGTTTTGGAGAAGCTCTGATCCAGTCATCTAGCCATCATAATTTGGCCCTTCATCAAACTTGCTCAAATCCTTATGCTTGCCCATTTTTCCTGCTTCTAACATCAACTTTGAGGACAAATTCTTCACTTGCTACCTAATATATCCCACCCACTAACAGGTGCCATGATGAGGAGATCATCGAGATCAATGTTATTGACTTCACCTGTCAGTGGTCATAAAGTTATGCCTGATCGGTGTATAAGGCATATTCATTGATGTGAAATGAACAGCATGGTGGTAGTGGGCTTGAGAGCATCCAGTACATGCATGTGCTCACGTATACTCACGGAATGCCAATCTCAAACAGATTGTTCTGGATCAGCTGCTTGCCAAGCATGGTGATGCACAGCTGAATACACAGCTCCATCAGGCAGCCAGCGTGAGCGCACTACAGCAGGTGCAAAAACAGACAAATCAGTCATCGCAAAAAAAAAAAACCCATCCAGTCACTCTAGTAATAATTCTCAAGTGCATCTTTCTACTATAGATATGAATAAGATTAAATAAACACACACCTCCTCCATTCGGTAATTCCCGATAACGTAGAAATAGTTGCCTGGCCGCCCAATGAGCCTGAAGGAATTGCACAAAAAGTCAAAGTAAGAAACATTATATTAACGCAGACTTCCAAGAGGAATAACGCGCTGTCCTGCTATTATTTTGTGAATTATTATCCTTCCATAAACCGCTTGTGTGAAGAAGAATCTACTGCATGTGTGTATGAGGGTTTTATCCTAAACGTTGGGGTGCTTGCAAGGTGAAAATCTGCCGCTTAATTGATTTTAGTTTAGATGTAGAAACTTTGCATATAGGAAAGTGGAAATGTTTAGAGCAGAAAAGTATACTTAATTCATTAACAAAAAGGTTTGCAGCGTCTGCATCTTAACTAGACAGCTTTTCCCCCCATGGTGCTTACCTCAAATCCTTATATAACCACATATGATTTCATATTCAAGCCTGTTTTATTCCAGTCTCATCATTCCCATTAATGTCGCTTTTGGGAAAACTGTTGTTTGGGTTCCCTAATAAATAAAGCCTACTTTATCTATACAAGCCATTTGACAAGTGTTAGCTAATTCGAAAACGGACGGATGAATCTGATTTTACCTAAATGTGGTCAAATACTTCTCCTTATTTAACTTGACAGAAACACAGGTGCATTTTTCAAGCGAGAACTGAAGTGAAAACACCAGTCGAAACATGTTATAGGTGTTCTGTGTTCATACAAAACACCTACGCGAGCGTCAACCGTTCAAGATTCATATCTGATTAGGGGAAAAGAAGGATTTTGGCGTATTTATTAGAGAGCATTCTATGCAAAATGGCATAAAGGTTGGCAGGGTTGTTCGTAAATCCTGTGTATGCGGTTGTACAGCTTAACAGCGTATAGGGGCTGTATGGAGAAAAACTTGTTACTGTAATGATTGTTCTTAACACCCGTATTTCTGGTTATTATTATGTGTTGGACTGACAGGAAAACATATCCACAAGTTAATGCTCTGACCTGCCTCTGAAGAAAGCCAGGTAGACAATTGGAGTGAAGGCGTTGGCAAACTTCAGGACGAAAGCCTTGAAAATCAGCCTCTCCTCAAAGCTTTTGTCTGTCTTGGGCACCTCTGATGAATTTCAAATAAGATCATACATCAACACTGACTTCAAACATATGAGCCCAAATCATTTTTTTTCCTTCTATAAAGTCAAATAAAGTTGAAATGTCAAAAACGTCAAGTCCAAGTCATCTTTCTAGGCAGTGAAATTGTGACTTAAAGGGATATTCAGCAAGTTTGGAGGACTTTCACAGAAGCTACAGTCATAAGTGTCTAGCTTTTACCATAGAGTCTGGTCCTTTTTTTCTTTTAAATCTAGGATAACCTTTAAAGATTTACAAGATTCTTTAAATAGTTTAAATACAATTTTTTTTTTCATCTAGTTATTAACCTACAGAAAATCCCAGAGGGACTAATATGATTATATTGGATTTTTTTTTATTTTTTATTTTTGAAAACTACTTAAATTGACAAAACAGCAAGCACTGGATTCTCCTTTTTTATGACCACTACTACCAGTGAAAGCACATACACAGATCAGGCATAACATCATAATATCTACCTGCCTAATATTGTGTTGGTTCCCCTTTTGCTGCCAAAACAGCCCTGACCCGTCATGCACTGTGTATTCTGACACCTTTCTGTCAGAACCAGCATTAACTTCTTCAGTAATTTGAGCAACAGTAGGTCGTCTGTTGGATCGGATCACACGGGTCAGCCTTCGCTCCCATGTGCATCAATGAGCCTTGACCACCCATGACCCTGTCACCACTGTTCCTTCCTTGGACCACTTTTAATAGATACTGACCACTGCAGACCGGGAACACCCCACAAGAGCTGCAGCTTTGGACATGCTCTGATCCAGTGGTCTAGCCATCACAATTTGGCCCTTCGTCAAACTCGCTCAAATCCTTACGCTTGCCAAAATATTCAGTACTACTTAACAGAGTTTGCTTGATTTCCCATTAAATTCTACAATCGCAGAATCCTGGAGGGACTGTAATACACAGTATTGCACTAAAGATCAGATGTCTGAGGTTTTTCCTTTGCACCTAATACTTTTGACTTACATTACAAAATAAAACTTTCTTTACTTTCTACTATTTTTCTAAACAGCAATATATTTCTCAATAATCACATATTTGTCAAGTCATAAGGTGACCTTTTAGCATCAGACAGCTTCGGGGAGTGGATCGAAATTGCTGCTCATGAACTTTTAAACTTTATCAAATGTTACAGCAAGACGCTAGCATTAGCATTCAGCTAGTTTGGGATCAGTGAGTTTTCATCATGCTAGCTAATGTGAGAGATTGTAAAATAAAGTGCTTTTAATATTTACAGAATTTACATTTCCGCTTTAAGATGAGCGAAGGATTCGAAGCTGCTACTAGAAGATTTGCTTTGGCGAGTAACTGATCTTTTACCCGAGGAAAAAATTTGATCTACAGAGACTGAAGGTTTTCTGAAAACACATTAAACTGAGACTCCAGGACTCGAGTACTATAACACTGCAGTCATGTCCCGTGGAAAGAAAGCTCGAATTCACCCAGAGCCGTGAGCCAGCGCGCCACCATCCCGTAGATCTCGTCCATGATGATGATGATGATGAGGTTGATGACAGCCGCCGTGGTTTTCACCGTGGCCCTAATGTTTGAACGAAATGGAGAGGAGGAGCTCATGTGTAGCGCTGTCTTGATAGAAATCCTGTACAGCACTACTCCAAATACGATGGCGAAGGTCACGCAAATCTATACAGAGCAAAGAGAGTGGGTATAAATAGAAGCTGCAAGAATCCGCACTACTGCATTCTACAGCTTTACAGATAACATCACAATGTTAGTATTGTAAGCAATAGTTTATATCTATGTTTTTGTTTTATATACATCGAATATAGTGTGTCAAAATGTTTCGATAAATCAATATAAAAATATATACTTGGTGTATTGTATTTATATTATACTATACATTATAAAAAACATTATATAACATTATAATAATCACAAAGCATTGCAGCACTATACACTATTATATAGCATCTCTCTCTCTCTATCTCTCTGATGTTGTCTCTCTCTATCATTCTCTAACTCTCTCTCTGTTTCTCCATCTCTCTCTCTCTCTCTCTCTTTCACACACACACTTCTAGACTCACTCTCTCTCTGTGTCTCTGTCTCTCTCTCACACACTTATCAACTATCTGTCTTTCTCTCTCCATCATTCTCTCTCTCTCTCTCTCTCTCTCACACTTATAGACTATCTGTCTCTGTCTCCACCATTCTCTCACTCTCTCTGTGTCTCTCTTTCACATTTGTAGACTATGTCTCTCTCTCTCCCCATCATTCTCTCACTCTCTCTCTGTCTCTTGTTTGCTCCCTCTGTCTGTCCCTTATTCTATTTCTGACTGTCTCTCATTCTTTCTGTTTCTCTCTCTCTGTCTCTTGCTTGCTCTCTCTGTTGGTCTCTCTCCATCTATGTTGCTGCAGCTCTCTCTCTCTCTCCTCATTCAATCTTTCACTCTCTCTCTGTTTGTCTGTCTCTCTCTATTTCTGTTGCTTCAGCTTCAGCTCTGTCTGTCTCTCTACCTGTCTCTCTCTCTCTCTCTCTCTCTCTCTCTCAGATAGGAGAATAGTCCTAATCTTCTGGTTCTTTCTGTGAAACTACACCGAGTGAAGCAGGTAACGTGTTAAAAATGGACAATACAGATATAAAAAGGAGATTTTGTTTGCCATCACGTTCCCTTAGTCTCTATCTACGCCTTACCTGAGGAAAAATCACCATGTCTTTTGTATGTTTGTATGTAAAATTAATGTGAGAGCCATTGCAATATCCAGTGCTATTTTACAAAACAGAGTATATGCTTGAAGCATGGAAGTTTAGACTGGAGGGAAGGGTTAACATACCATGAAGAGCATCATCATAAGGATGGTCATGTAAGCTGGCATCCTGTCTTTGCATGTCAGCTTGTGATTTCCATGCTGCAACAGAAGAAATAACGATCATCAGTTACTAATATAATTTATTATTTTACTAATTTATTATGACAGTACTAATTTATTATGAGTTAGACTAAGCTCTCTCTCTTTTATTTCTCTCTTTCTCTCTAGACAGTGAATTCTGTCCAGTCCGGCAGACCAAACAGAAGCTTTTCAGTTGTGACTCATCATGCAGTCTGAACTCATTTCAGCATAAAAACAAGTTAACATTATCTGAGTGCACATGAAACAGGAAGCTTTTCACCACATAAGAGTGACCAGTTAATAAAGAGAGGGATGCGCCACTGGATATGTCACAGTCAGTTTATCAAATGGGTGAAAATGAAGATAATGGTTGCAGAGAGGGGGAAGGTGAGTCAAACTCATATAAAGATTTCCAGGCAGTGATGATACAGTGTCCGATGAAGTCCGCACTAACAGCTCAGAAAGGTTGCCTTTTAAAAACCCAAGCACCGTTGCAGAACCTCTGTTGTGCCGTTAAGTCAAGCGCTCTAGAGACAGTTAACCTTGTGTTTTAACCAGGGAGGAAGAGCTCTACTGTTTTATTTTACTGTATAGTTTAATTTATGTGTGATAATATTCCTTTTTCAGTATTAAAGCCTTCATTCAGGATTTGAGTTGAATTAACAAATTATTATTATTATTATTATTATTATTACTATTACTACTACTACTAATAATAATATTAATTTGTTAATTAAATTGTTTTCTTTTATTTTTCGCCAAATAATGTAGAAGTAGAAGAGGAACAACAACACACAGGAGGTCCAGGTTTATGGTCTTTGGTTTATAAATAAAATAATAATATAAAGAATAATAAATAAACAATAAATTGATTAAAAAGGCTGTTTTGCACAGATTTGATAATCATATGAATATATATTCATGAATATAAAAATGAATAAAGCAATAAAAACACTATATTAATACATAAAACTATTATTACTATTATTATTATTATTATTATTATTATTATTATTATTATTTAATACAATGTTACGCTAACACATTCAAACATTGTTTTATAATAATAATAATAATAATAATAATAATAATAATAATAATAATAATATTAATAATAAGAAGAACAAGTACAAGAACAAAAACTAAAAATGACTACAACATGGCCAGCAAACAGGAGGTCCAGCACCTTTGGTTTATATGTAAAGTAATAATATGATGATTGAAAATGAATAAATAAATAAATAAAAATGAAATGGAAAAATAAAAACAAAATGAATCAAAATGCAATTTGCACTTTTATGAATATATAATAATCTGAATATCTATTCAAAATATACAAATAAATATATTAATATTAATAAAAAATAACCTATTATTATTATTATTATTATTACTATTATTATTATTGTTGCTGTTCTTAAAGGTGCTAGGGCTCCTGTGAACTTAATACTATTTAGAGTGAAAAAGCTTTATAACAATTACAGTAAATAAAATATTTATAATCTAAAATTTATCACATTAAAAAAAATTAAAAAAAAGAAAAATCTGAAAGTTTTCTCCTCACCTTCAGACCTTCACCACTGTTCCTTTCTTTCCTCTGCCTCTTCAGTCTGACCCTGAACTCGTACTCTGGCCGCGGTTGGCTCTGGAGATGACAGCAGAATTCAAAATGTGCATGAGGCATTGACACGCAGCTCCTCCAAAGGAGTGATTGGTTAAAGAGTCAAGTGCATGATGACAAAGTTGAAGGAGGAATTTTGCCAAAAGCGTCGTGTTAGCATTTAGTGAGCATGACACTAACACAAAGGCATCCACTAAACATTCAGTGCAGTTATTCTGAGTGCCATTCTCAGTGTGTGTTAACGTTAACGGTGCAGTGCTCTGAGTGACACATGATGGACAGTGAGTAGCTTTTGACCGTAGCCGCAGGAGAATAGGAGCCTCCAAACCCCCACGTGGTGATTTAGATTAAAAGTGTGGGGTTTTATTTTTTTTGCACCCTATCTCCTGACCAAATGTTAAAGGCCACAGCAAAAAAAAACCGAACAAAACAAAACAAAACAAACATGACACAATATGATGACTGGACATGAAGACACACGAGAGTAAGTGTCCGAGCTACTAATGCAATGGCTAAGAGTGGTGTTAGAATTCAATATCATAAATCCAAACCTTATTTTCTTCCTGCACAAGACACACAAACAAAATTGAGTATTATCAGATGCTTTCATTCCTCAGACAAGACAGCGCTTCAGGATTAAGTCAATAGCTGAAAATGACTGGCGAAAACAAAACCAAAACAAAACACGGAATTGATTCTCGAATCTGGATTTTTAATTTCCGGGTCAGAGTGTACAACAAACCTCCTCATCTTCAAAGCCAGTCAGGTCCCAGATGTAATTAAGCCTCATCTGTCTCCTCTTCCAGTGCTCCATGAACATTGTGGCTGCAGAACATAAAGACGACGAATTCAATTAGCGGTTCTGACCAATCTTGTCCTTTTAGCCCATTTTACCATTGATTTCAACGTAAAGTAGAGGTTTATGGATTATTAACATGATTATTATGCTTCGAATGAAAAGAAAATTGCAGAGTAGAGTGTGTCTAGATGATATGAAAGTCTGACTTTGGGAGTCATTAGCAAAACAGGAAACTAATTTCCTAGCCTTTGCATTTTATAGCTTGTAGTTATGGATGGGAAAAAGCTTTTTTGGACCGTGGAATTGACAGCAAAGAATATTTAAATGTTTGAAAGTCAAAGAGAGTTCAAAGGCATGACAGAGAGAGAGAGATGCAGAAAGAGAGAAAGAGTGCGAGAGAGAGAGAGAGAGAGAGAGCAGGCAAGAAATACAGAAAGAGATGCAGAGAGAAAGAAAGCAAGAGAGAGAGGGGGATAGAGAGAGAGAGAGAGATACAGAAAGAGATGCAGAGATGCAGAAAGAGATGCAGAGAGAGAAAGA
Source organism: Hemibagrus wyckioides (assembly GCF_019097595.1). Lineage (NCBI taxonomy): Eukaryota > Metazoa > Chordata > Actinopteri > Siluriformes > Bagridae > Hemibagrus > Hemibagrus wyckioides. The sequence continues at coordinate 5,973,417 of NC_080719.1, forward strand.
AAGCAAGAGATGCAGAGAGAGAAAGAAATCAAGAAAGAGAGAGAGAGAGAGAGAGAGAGAGAGAGAGAGCGTAAGAGATACAGAGAGAGAGATAGAAAGAGATGCAGAGAGAGAAAGAGAGAGAGGAGAGATACAGAAAATGATGCAGAGAGAGAGAGAAGGAGACCCAGAGATGCAGATAGAGATACAGAAAGAGAGTGAGAGAGAAGGAGAGGTACAGAGATACAGAAAGTGAGAGCAAGTGAGATGCAGAGAGAGTGATAAAGCGAGAGATACAGTGAGTGAGAGATACAGAAAGAGAGAGAGAGAGGGAGAGAAAAAAAAAAACTACCGATTAAGTAAAGAAAGTTAAGAAAGTAAAAAAAGTGGCGGAGGATTTTCTGCTGAAATCTGTCTGCAGCTTCCACAAGCATCACAACTGTACGTCATATTAGGTCTTAAATTATGTATATTGAATTTCTCCTGAATACACGGCAGTTCATAATGAAGTTATGCAGCTTAATACCACTTAATGATTCACTACAAATCTTCCCACGTGCAGCCAACATCGAAGTAGCTGTAGTCAATTTATCTTAATAATGCTTTCATCCTATTAATCATGCGAAGGATGAACGTAAAACTGAAAAAGGTACGTTAGAAAGGCACCTACCCCAGAGCGCCATGAAGATGGAGAAGAAGACGGTGGCCATATTGTCAAACAGGTGGCTGGCCCTGGCAGTGCCGCAGGCTTCCACCAGCTTCCAGTAGCTGCATGCGCGATCACACAGTGGGCACATGGTGATGTTGTTCCTTTCATCACAGATCTCCATACTGAAGCATGTGGGAAAGCAGATCAGCAGCATGTTATCTCTTCCTGAAAATTACTGATCTATTGGATAGTGGTTTACTAAATGGGGGGAAAAATGAAATAGCAGGAGCATTTAAGCAGATTTACACTCTGAATTCTGAGTTATTATTATTATTATTATGAATTTCCTGGTTAGTCAATCGCACTTTTTGACTATAACATATATATGAGAGTGGTTTCTTTCAAGGGAGTTTTTCACTCAACATCATCAACTTTGGCTTCTTATTAGAAGAACACCAAATCCCTCCGATCAGTAGTCCAACACCTTCTTTTAACACATGCATTATAATCAACATGGACTTCTTAATAAATCAATAAATGTAATGCAACCTGGATTTCGAAATGAACAGGACCTCAGTCATCACAATTTATACATTCATTTATAAGCTGCTATTTTTTTTTTTATCCTAGGCATAAACTCTAAGCAGTGTTCTTGAATAAAAATTTTTCTTTAATATTAAAAAACAGACAGCAGAGCAAACATTTCATAACCTGACAGTGAATCAGCATTCACAAAGGATTAACACAAGACACGCTGCTCTAAATACAAAATGTCAAGCGTTTAATTGTTGCCGCTGTCAAAAGATGTTAGCTCAAGTGTCGTAGGCAGGACTGACCTTTCTTCAAAATGTTTCTATAGCTCTCTTTCCACTCAAAGAGAAGGCCTACATGTTAAAACGACACCTTTTAATACCTTTCTCGTTCGTTTGAATAGACTTTTTTCGTTTTGATTAAAAATACATATAGCTCTTCTTCGACAATGCGATCAAAAAGTTACTGTAGAGCTACACAAGTCACTTAAACAAGTTTTAATCACAACTGGTTAGTTGTATTGGAATCAGGTTCAGGGGCTATTTCATGGATCTGTTCTTAGTATATAATATAATAAATACAATATAATAAATAAAACTTTTTAAAAAATAAAATCCTTCACCAAAAAAGCTATATTTTATATATGCTATTTTATAAATAGAGTTTGTAAAAGTTTTTCTGGACTCCATCTTATATATTAAATCCTTAAAGGTTTTTTCTGTTAAAAATTGCTGTCTCAAGACAACTTTAAGATAACTTAATCCTACAATATTGCAATATGTGCTTTTTTTGTACAAAACTACTTAAATTAGCAAAATTGCAAGCACGGGATTCTTCTACCAGTGTAGACGCATATTTAACTGCTTTTTACAATCGCTGTACATGTTTAGTGCATGTAAACCGAAGCAGGATTTAGCTGAATGCATGTTTTAACACGGTCACGTGACATGTCCTGGCCAAAATCTGCAGAACATCGACAGACATTTTGAAGCATTGCGAGCTCCTCTGAATATCACATAGCGTTTGCATGATTTGAGGGACTGGTGTTCTATGGCTATACATTGCTTCTGATTTCTCCGCGTGTTCCTTGGTTACTTGCTACAATTAAATTCACAGCCACAAATATAGATTTTGAGAAACTTAATACAACATTTTCCTTAATTCATTTATTTTTTTTGCAATTAATTATGGTTATGAGTTACATTTGAATAGCACTGTAATTCAATGTCAACTGAATGTCAATTATTACGCATGACATTCACAAATTCACGTTCTTTTCATTCTTTTCATTCTGACATTCTTTTTCCTGAATTTTTTTAATTGCCGATCCTCATTAAGACAAATATTTCATGACTCTTTGGTTTTGAGTCTCATTATATACTCCTAGTATACTTGAGTCTAAACCTCTGATAATTTACTGTGTACTGTTATACAAGCATATATATATTATATATATATATATATATATATATATATATATATATATATATATATATATATATATATATATATATATATATATACACATATTGCAAAGAAACAAATGTTTCTAAGGACATGTATTGCAAAATATTTTCTATAATTATAAATAAATACACTGTGATCAGTGCATTAAATTTTACTTGTATTTTCGAACAACCAAACAGAAAGAAAGTCCTGATAGAAACTAATGAGCTGACATCAGATAAGTTGTTAGTGCAGTAGGTCTCTGTATAATAACACATTAGTGTTACAATAAACGAAGTATTCAGGGGAGCTGTGAAAGCTTCAGACGATAAAAGGATACCAGCAGTCGGCATCCATTCACATGTAGTTAATCTCTGCCTTAAGTGCAGCTCCGGAGTGCTGCGTATTCAGCGCATATGCTCGAGAACTGTCATTAAAGTCTACATTAGTGTCCATTATGACTGCAGACAACTGTATAACAACTTTTGTCCATCTAATTACAATGTGTTTGGAAATCCATCAGGAGGCTAGCTGAGTAACTGACTGTTAGTTCGGTGAATCAGTGAAGTTTTACCTGCATAACTGCATCCTGGATGACTTTCATTTTTTAAGATTTCGCTTGCTTTAGCCGGGTAAAAGCCTTTGGGCACTTGGCAGTTTGGTAGTAAGCATTATTGGGCATGGTTTCTTACTGATTCAGACATGTTCCATGCCATCAGCACTCGTGTGTCTATGCTGTGTGTGAGAACACGGGTGGAACCTGCTCCACTGGAACATCGAAAGTGTGTCAGCCAAATATTAGAGCCTGACATACCGTCCTACTCATTAGGTGCGCCGCAGGAGTGTAGATTGAATGCAATTTTAAGAACTTGTTAACAATGCTGCATTTTCGTGACATGTAGGTATATGTTCTCTCAGATGAACTCGTGTGACCTGTTTCTGGTTGACAGGACTGACCTGGGGACGTCCGAGTCCACAGTGACACAGCCGTACAAGAAGACGATGACACCGATGACTGCTGCTGGGATCAGCATCTGAGTGTACACACCCAACCAGGCAAAGTACAAACCAATTTTCTCTCCAAAATACTTTCTGTGTGAGAGAGAGAGAGAGAGAGAGAGAGAGAGAAAGCAAAAGAAACTGATCAGTAGGCATACACCCACAAGTGCTCAAGGGTGAGTATTCCTATTTACAGTACTAATTGTACAATCAAAACAGATAATCTGTTCTCCACCTTTGGCCTATGTTGTTTTGTCACACTTTCATGCATTAATTAATAGAAAGAACTAAAGAACAAAAAAGGCCAAACTCTATCTATGTATCGATCTATGTATCGATCTATCGATCTATCGATCTATCTATCTATCTATCTATCTATCTATCTATCTATCTATCTATCTATCTATCTATCTATCTATCTATCTATCAGGAATGTGGCTCTTTTCAGAATCAACCAATCTGATTCAACCTCATGTTAAATACTAACTACAATGGAATCTTGGCACACAAATGCCTTCCATTACAAATTTTCACCTTTAAAATTGAAATTTTGCAAGAAAGTTGCATCGTCACACAAAACATTTTCTTAATGTAAAACCAAACCGAACACCGGCTAAGTTGCGCGTACGTCCGGAAGCTGTTCAAAACATTTTTGTGTCAGTGGAAAGCCATTTAAGTGCACAGTCAGTCGGAAAAGCTCAAAACCAATAAGAACTAATGGGGTCATTTTTTGGCCAAAAGGAATAGAGAGGACACACAAAGTAACAGAAATCCAAATAAACATTTATCATGGTAAGAAACCATCAATCTTTTACAAGTAAGGCCTCACAGTGCACTGTTGTAGAGAAGGAGATAGTATGATAAGCACACGATAGAGAGAAAACTCATAAACACTATTATTACTATTAGAGAATGTTAAAGAAGAGGACCAGAAAATAGATTTTATACAAGAAACCTATAGCTCATGAAGCTTCATGAGGTTCAGAGTTCAGAGAGATGAAATAAGTAAGTAAAAGGTAGAGAGATATGTGGAGAAGCTCTATAATCTAAAGCAACAGCGAGGAGAGGAAAAGTGAGGAGACGAGGAAGCAGGCTGAAAAAATGATCTGAAAACGGTTGAAAAGAGGAACATGCATGAAATGTATATAAGGACACGGAAGTCTGAATATTCACTGAAAATGACTTGAAGTGTTATAAATGGTAATAACGTTCGCTATAGTCTTATTTTCTGAGAATTCTGGCATGCTGAATTTTGACATAATATAACCTTGACCAACAAAAACCTAACTATGACATCATTACCCTCCTCCTCCTCTTATTATTTATTATTATTGTTGTTAATATTGTTATTTTATGGCAATTTAAACATGTTTCCTGTATCAACTTATTTTTAAAATATCTGGCAATGTCTCTTTAAAACAAAAAAAAAATTACATATAAATCAGTCTGAATATTATTATCAATGTTACTATTATGAATTGGTTCTAAATTTCTCTCTAAATACAATTCCTATCAGCTCAAATGTGCTCAAATACCCAGTTCAAATGTGATCCTGTCAACCTCTAGCTATCTGTGATCAGAAGTCCTAGAGCACAGTAATTATCTATACTGTCTGGGTGGGAGGGATCGCATTACTCACTCCCCTGTCAATTGTGGGCGTCTATGAGCTCATGTTTGTGGAGGAACAGAGTTAGCGGTTCTTCTGAGTGGATCAACCTTCCTGTGACGTACTGTAGCATGAGGAGCAGTTCGTGTGGGGAAAAAAAAGAAAGATGTGGTTTCATGTGTCTAGGAAGAAGCATGACTTCTTAGCCTTTATTCTTACTGAGGAGTTGCTTGGGATTTCTGGTCTGTCCCGGAAGAATTCAAATAATTGTGTCTTTAATGGTTCTTACCTGATAAGTCCGATGGGCTGGAATTTGTAGAAGAGGCTGTATCTGGCCCACTGCTCGTATAGGACCTGTAAAGAAAAATAATGGATTTCAGCTATCGATCAATCAGTAGCAATTATGCCACTTGTCAGGAAAGCAGGCATGCAGTGATTAAACTCCCACGCGTAATGGGGATTGGGAAATGAGAACTAAATTAACAGTGATGGATTCATAACAACAACAACCGTGACAACAACAACAACATTTCAATGTGGAATTTAGTCTCTAATGGGCTTCACGCTCAGCGCCTCTAGAACATGATGTATAGAGTGAAATAAACAAGGCAGGTTCATTGTGCAGCCGCTCAGCTGTGCTAAGAGTGCTATGTTTTACACACACAGTCCCACAGACTGCACATAAGTGTATCAACAAGCCCTTAAGATGCAAGTTCCGGGCATCGCAAATACTCCGAAGACAAGCCGATAAACAAGGAAATGACATAGTGGAGAGATTCATAAATCTCTTTGATTTTGTCTGCATTGCAAGTCCCTCTGAGCATGTTTACAGGAATTACTCTTGGCAATATATTGCTTCACCGCCAACACGCCAACACGCCTGTTGACGCACAGCTCACAGATGGTGAAGTGGGAAATTATACTGTTGCCTTGGTGACACTCACACACCGATAATTATGCCTCGTTGAAAGCAGAGATCTCGTCCAAAGCCACGCTGGGCCGCCCATGACAAGGCCTCGGTCTTCACACGAACACACTTATATTTCGGTCAATGTAAACTGAATTAAAAATCATCAGCAGGTCAGATTTGCAATACTGCTTTTGGTGCAGAGTGAGAAGTGTAACAGCTCTCGGTATACTTCATACGTTGGCAGATATACTCATTTAAAACAATTCATAATAAGTATTTAACACTTCTCTTCATGAAATTCTTAAAACCTGCTGTAAATGGAAGAATGCTGGTCTCGTTGGGTCAGAATGTGAACGCCTCAGCATTCACGCCTCCAACGTCAATAACATCACATGCCCACTGATGTCAGTTTTCCATGTTCTCGGCATTAAAGCTGCATTTGGATGCACTTTGCCATTTCATCTGCAATTATCTCTAACAGCAGCAACCAATGAAATAGCAATATAAAGTAAATCATTTCCACATCCTTCCATTGAATATAGTGTAATTGCTGCTGCTGCTGTCCTCCATTGACATTTTGCCATGTTACCAACACCGTTAATGATGATGACGACTGTGAGATGTGTGTTAAAGTATGTTGGGAAAATGCCACACAAATTCCAATCTGCCCACAGTCATTCATGCCTCATGAGCATTAATGAATCATGAGTACATTTTGATCATAGATCTGTGTGTGTCATATTAAGGCAGTACACAGGGAGCAGCCGAAAGCCAGACAACAACATACATACATCACAGATTGGCTTACATTTAAATAGGGACCTGGAAATAGTGCAGAGTTAAATATTGGATCATTCAGATGTTGATTTCCTGTTTATATAGGAAATTATAGGTATAAACAGGAAATCAACATCTGAATGATCCAATATTTAACTCTGCACTATTTCCAGGTCCCTATTTAAATGTAAGCCAATCTATGATATTGACTCATTTATACAAAAGCTCAGATATTCTGGGTGTCTTGACCCTCCATAAGACATGCTGATAGATTTGATCTAAAATGGATCATTAGGTTTTACACAAAAATGTAGACTCGATCATTAAAACAAAAACAGGACGCACCAAATACTAATAAACTTCATAGCAATATTTTTCATTCAGGTTGTGGCTAATCATTTGCAGTGAAAACATTTGTGTTTTTGGCAAACAGAAGCATTTTCAGTAGCGCTTCTAGACTAAAGACATCTAGTTAAGTGCGATGTCCTCTCACAGTCGTGTTTTGATAAAGGACTTGGATAATGATGACAAATCGACTAATGACATCGAAAAACAAAGAGTTCTTGATTTTACAAGGCTTGAAAAGTCAGACTTTCAGCATGTGAAGGGATTTTCCTGACAAATTATACTAGAGTTATATTCAGATTTCCATACCTTTCTGTCATTCGGTTCAGCCTCAACACCCTCAATATCTCCCTGTAATTGGGACAGAATATTATCAGTTGTATTGTCATCTCCACCTCCTCCCACACACACAGTATAATAACAACATGTTGATTAGCTCGTCTCCAGTGTAAACATTTAACAAGCGTTAGTGCAAATACCTTGACACACAAGAGAAAGGATATATACGGTAAGTAGCAGCATCAGGATACAGTAGAAATGACAGTTGACAAAAGTTACAAGATCTACCCAAGTATTCTGTAAGATCTTGAACAAAACACTGAGCGATTCCAGTACTTACATCATGTAGAGGGTAGGCTGAGGTGTAAACTCCATGAGCGAGAAGTGTGTTAATGCCTGCAGACATGACAACAAATTCTTGTCAGAAAAACGCTTTAAATAAAAATACAAATCTAAAAGAACTGGTATTTTAGTCTTATTAAAGGCATAGATGACAGATGGAATTGATTTGGGAGCGGAAAGTGCTGGAAGACTAAAGTACTAAAGCACTGCTGCATCACTGACCACAGAGAAAGAATCCCACTGCTTTGCTATTAGCAAGAAGTTAAACATTGTGTGTTGCAGGTATGACAGGAAATCTTCAACCAAAGAACAAACATCCATGATTTAAGCAAGCTTCTTTAACTCTTAACTGTGGTGCGTCTATAAGTGCACAAGCCAAGGATTTAGCCACAATTCCATGTCGTCACTTCATTTCATTGGCATTATATCACTTTCTTTTTTATCTCTTGTGCCATCAATCAATGGGGTGATATGATAGAACTCTTAGCAGACTGGACCATGCCCATCTCATGAAACTTTACTTCTGAAATGGACAGGAGATGGATATGTTTTCGAAATGAGATTAAAGCACTTACCCATGATATCCTTCACTCCTATGCACTTTATTCGCTTTATGATCTCACACACCTGAAACGAGAGAATGTGCACGACAGACAGAACGAACTTTCAGTACCCTCTTCATGTAATTCTGTCCAGGATTTGAGCCGAGCTACGGAATAAAAGTTTGAGGCTTGCGTTTTATTATTGTACGGCATGCAGACCGATACTCACGATTGAGGCACGGATTTTACTGTCGAAGAAGGAATCTCTATCTGTGAGATCAAACCTGAGAAGAAAGTATTATATTAATGGGCAAGTTTTATTCAGCTGGCTGGCTTATGTTTCACCTTAAGCCATTTATAGGCAGATTATTGCAACTGTATCATATATATGCAATGAAGACACTCTAAGACAGCAGTGGCTCATAACCATAGACTTTGGTGAGGCAGGAAGCCATTAATAATGACATGACCTCAAGCATCTTGACATCACTTGGCTATTATTTAGTGAATTATTAGAGCAACATATTATCGTAATAGCCATTTGAGAGTAGTTTTTTTTTTTTTTTAAAAAGTGTTTCCTGAACAGCTAATATTATCAACTGGAGATGCCATGGTCCAGCAAAGTTTCCCATCCAACTAAATCTCAAAAAGCACACAAAAGAATTAAAACTTTACACAA